>NC_133231.1:27667691-27971441 GCF_040436345.1 Pagrus major | reverse complement strand
GTCAATACTACCAAAAAATCTTGTCCCTTACCTACAGATTCAGCATTCATATGCAGATATCTCCTTATACAGGTTATGTTCGGGCGCGTGATGCTTGAAATCTTCATTAGCTAAGACATTTCTTACAGAGGGGACCACGTTTAGTGAATCCCTAGTTTGAAACCACTGTAGTTAGCAGTACTTCACCAGTGATGGAAGCAGGAATTTTCTTGTGCAACCCAATCCTGGAGCATCCAATTGACTCAGCAGGCTATCAGGCTCAAGTTATGTACTTAAAAAATGTAAGAATTCCACATATGACCTCGACTGCATTTCATATCTCTCCCCCTCCTGCCTGTACACTATCTCATGAGCCAGACATGCAATAAAAATATAAGGGAGAAAATATGCGTGTGACCTCTGCGTAAACCCGAGCAGAGACTTCTTCTTTCTCCGGTCTGGGAATTCATTTCAGGGCTGACGCTGCTGAGAGGCGTTGAGGTGAATCACAGACAGAATCTGATTTGAATTTCAATTATCGCACAGAGGGCAGAGTGTCTAGACAAAACAACTGTCCTGTGTCTTCAGTCACTAAAAGGCTTCTGACAAGTCTATCAACCTGCAACAGATGAACTGAATAATTTAGGAGGCAGGAACAACAGAGGACAGTGACATTTTGACTTCAAATCTCAACTGGGGGGTTATTTATTTATTTATAAGATGTGTTAATATGCAGAGTCATCTTTCCTTTTCATACAATGTTTATGCTCCCATAGTTTCTTTTAAAGTTTCTACATGTTTCTTTCCTGTAAATTGTGTTTTTTTTTTTTCATTTTTGTCGAGTTTTTAATGTCAAGCTCTTGCAAACCAAATAATACCCGCTGGTGGTTTCACAAAGCGCTGAATCTTGGATCCTAAATCTTTCAGCTATTTTGGGGCCTCTCATCTGTCGAATGATGAAACTCCACTGAGGCCACAGCTCACCATGAATTTCCCCATCAGTCAGTGTGCGAACATAAAGCTTTGGAGACCGGAGCCTAAACCCACCATAATCCCTCATGCCCAAACAAGACCAAAGACAGATTTCACAGGTTCGTGCCTCACAATACCCAGACTGGAGGGGACACGGCTCTTTGTGAACCCGATTTGTGTCTGGACATGGGCGCGTTATGGATGTTGAGTGGGTGTAACTGTGCGGCCCAAAGTTCAAGGTCAAAATGGTCGAGAGAATGAAAAAGTCATTTGCCCATCATTTTGTGCACTCACCCACGCACATGTACAGATTTCTCCCATTCCCATTCCGGCTGCCGACAGTCATTCAGACACAGACTGAGAGGTGAAAGAGCAATCATCACCTCGACAATGAGGCTTTCACACAGGCTGAGCCCAGGAATGTCACTGCATGAACACTGTCCACCGAACACGGTGAGAAACGCTGCTGCAGCACACCAGTGAGGCCTGAGAGTTTTGTCCTGTTTTAATAAAGTAGCATTTAGCCGTGCATCCCGACCAACTGACGGCTGCGTTTGGTTGATTTATCAGATTCCAGTGCAGGTTACAATTCGTATTATTCACATCACAATAAGTCATTTGTTTTGGTGATTTACACGTGTAACACAATCTGTTAAAGGGGCACTATGCAGTTTTGGAAATTCAAAACTCAGAATTTTTATATTTACAACATCAATGAGGTAATAATACAAACTCAGAAGTATTTATCCTTTCCATTAACTGAATAAACAAGCTGTTCTCAGAGGAAAATAAGGTCCCAACAACACTTTTTGAAGCTAGAAAGGTGGCAGGGTCCGCCCCATATAAACAAAGTAAAACAGTATTGTGTTTATTCAGTTTATTCACTCATGAAAACAAAGAGATTGCTGTTTATTTAGTTTGTTTAGGCATTAAAATGAAGATCTTTCTCTTCTGATTAAAATCAAAAGTCAAAAGTTAAAGCTTCTTAAATCCTAAATCTTATGAACAGAAACATAAAACAGGAATTGTAGATCAGAAATAAGCACGAGTGAGCAACTCTGTGGCCCATACAACCCAACAGATGTATGTATGGATAGATGACCGAAACATCCTATTTCTAATGAACTCTTTGCTTTGCTGATGATGTGCAGGTTTTTATTTTCCTTTGTGTGCAATAGACAACACTGTTTGACAGCACACATTTCATGAATCGATAGTTTAGTCAACACATCTTCATATAAAAAAATATGAAGTGTATGCAGATGAAAGTCTATGTTTCGTTTCAATCCTGTGTTTCTCCTAAATTACTGCTGACTACAATCATGAGACTTTTAGTGGCCTCACACCGTCAGATGTAGGACATGAACAGCCGTATCTGGTGACAAAGTTTTGTATTTTGTACACCCAGCGACCCATTACAGCCTCCTCCCTGTGACTTCTGTGTTGTTCAAGGATATCATATTTCCTACAATGAATACCTCGGAGGGAAGTTTGTGAAAAGTGTGGTCCATTTATCCAAATCTGATTCCTGCACCTCACTCCCCTCTGATGCCAGCTTCTCACCCCACCTTCGAGTGTGGCTGTTGAGAACAGCTATAAATACTTTTAACCTTCAGATGTGGTCACACGCATTCAGGTAACCGCTCCTCAAAGGCAGCTATTGTGTTGCAGTGATTTATACCAGCCAAAAGTAATGGAGAAGAAATGTGCACAAGTTCAAATCCTGCCTACTTACTTACTTCAGTGGAAAAGAGTAAAGTCTCTCATACACTTTTCACCTCTGCCATGAAATTAGATTTTTGGGGGGATTTTATTCCCTGCACCACAAAAAAGGAGAAAAGCCTCTGCTGTGGACTGCGAGTAGTCTTCATCTCAACTTTCTTACTTCCACACACATGGCCAAATTCTGCATAAAGCAGGCGTGATTGTTGGTGTATGTTTTATAAAATTACAAAAATTGTTAGACACAGCCTCTCCCAGTTTGTGAGAAAGATGTAGGGGAGGAAGGGGTTTCAGATGATGTTCAGCAATACAACATGCCCTTCTTTTGAAGCATCCTGACTCCCTTAACATAATCCAAGGATTATTTGTTGCTTCCTGCACAACATATTAAGAAAAGCAGATAAGCTAGCTGTTACTTTTCCTGGAAATGTATGTAAAATTATCCTTAAATGCCTAACCCTATATCGTAGCTCTTTATTTGCTTATTTACACTTACTTTGTGCATATAAAACAATTCAAAACAAAAATCAGCCTATGCGATGAGAGAAAATAACATAAAATGGCATAAGCATGCATAATTTCCAAGCTCAGGGCTTTAAAACACATTTAAATTATGTATTCACAAAATCTCATTGCTACTTGATGCATGAATCATCCAGAGGCTGGTGTAAGCAGCTCAGGAGAGAGGTCTCCTGAGATCTCCTATCCATGAAATCACTTGTTGGCTGGTGGAGGCCACAGGGTGGGCAAAGAAGCTCCTAACTGGTCAAATGAAGTGTCAATCAATGGTTCAGAGGTCGGCAGCCATCTTAGGGAACTCTGTATTGCAGTTTAAAGGCATTTTGCTTTTGACTTTTTTGACGAATAAAAGCATTTGTGATCGCTATTTTGTTGCCATTTATGCATGGAATAGTGTTTTGGACTAGATTTTTTACTGAAGTGGATCTACTGGATGTTTTGGAATAAGAGAAAACAACTTTTGCTGGAGTTTGATACACTACAGTTACACCCAAAATGCTCCATCGGTGAGTTGCCAAAAAAATTGTAAAAACTTGTTTGTTTGTTTGTTTGTTTGTTTGTTTGTTGATTGCACCTTGTTGATTGTGGTTTTATCTTGAAATAGTTTGCATGAACAAGAATATAAATAAATTGAGGCGTTAGCATACACAGGCTAGCTCGTGAAACAATACAAACACGGCTAAGCTAACAGGCTTGTAGTATCAAAATGAGTTTTGTGGAAAAAAGGGTTCTTCATTTTAACATAAACTCGTCTGTTTGTTTATTTATTATTCTCAGGCCAGGATATGAAATCACTAAAGCAACAGACACAGTCTCAGTATTCCCTTTGAAGTTTTTCATTCAGGTGATAAAAAACATCTGTTTTGCCTGTGTTCATATTGCCACAGCTCACTCTCTGTCTCCACGGATCCTGAGGATTAATGAAACCAGCCTCTCTTCTCTGCACCAAAGAAAACAGGAGTGCACTTCTCTAGCTCCTCAAACAGCGTCTCCCCCCTCCTCTTCCTCCTCCTCCTCCTCCTCTTCCTCCCCCCTCTCCCCTTGCAGGTGGCCCCGTTCGCTACTTTGAGCGAGGCTGCAGGGCTACGGGAGGAATTCACATGTAAATAGGCCACTCGCTCTCAATAGACTGGGGGAAGAAAAATGAATCCCGTCATGATAACCTTGCATAATAAGCAGGCGAGGAGTATGCATATATTGCAGTGTCCCCTTTTTTAAGTACACAATGGGATAAATCTCTAAACTCAGCAGAATAATAAGAGAACCCTGTGGAGGTGGATTTATGGGAAAGTGAAGTCGTGCAGTTTGACACAAACATTACAGTGTCACACCCGTGCAGAAAAACAGCTTGATGGTCTGCATTTTTAAATGTAACTCCTTCTCCCAACAGCACTACATCAAAACATGCCAAAAGAAGTCTGAATGTGCATGTGGTGTGGAGGCTGTAGGACAGTGTTCACGATGTGTTCAAGGTCATAACATGCATTTACACACAGCCTCATAAAATATACAGCCACATTCATGTGCTGATGTTTGGTTTCCCTGTTTATCTCCTACCTGTTTTGACCTTATTTCCAAGCGACAAGCCTTAAAGTTTCATTTGATTCATGCATTCTCATGCAAAGACAAAGTCCCACCATTCTTCCTCTTTAAGCTCTAGTTTTCATTTTTCAAAGTAATTTGTCATTTTGAGTATCCGCACACTTGTAGCAACTCCAGCTCTAGCCTTGACTCCTCTGTGCCTCAGACTCATTGGGATGTTATGTTGCTGAATGCTAAATGAATCACTGTTTTATCTTTGTTAGAAATGACACATTCAAAGTTGCCAGTATAGATATAATAGATACTCATTTGGCTTTAGATTTTCACACGGACATAAAAAGGCCTTGAGCAGCCTTGAAAATGGAGAAAAGACTTCAACTTCTGCTTGTTCCCATCAACATTTGGCTTTGTTGCTTAACGTTTTTTATGGGTGCTTTGTAATTGGCCATTATATTATGTCTCATAAGTGGCATGCTACATCTAACATGCTTTGTTTGAGTGGTTAATTTCATATTTGTGTCATACAAGTCACATATCCATGGAAAAAGGTGCATGTGCATGTATTGAAGAGGTGCCTTGGTTTAAAAAGCGTTTGAAAACCTCTGGTGTACAGAGAAGTGAAGTGGCAGCAGATATTTTGGGCATGGGGGTTCATTAGAGGTCGCTTTTCATGTTGTGACAATGCTGTGCTTATGGTCTGGTTAGGTTTAGACACAAATAAAATAATACAATTTTGTCGCCAGAAACACGAGATGTCTTGACCTCCTCAAAAATATCCAGTGGTTTTGACTCTTACAAATGCTGAAACGCAGTCTCAAACACTAGTCACTGGCTTGGCAGTCTTCTCATCTAGCTGTAACACCCCTGCCATGGCCACCACCCCCATGGAAATCTGCTCAAATACATGTAATGTGAACATGGCAGTTCATGAAGTGAAAGTCCCATTGATTTTTTTTTTTTGCATGGACGATATTGGGTAATTGGCACTTCCGAAGCTTGGATGAACATGAAACTCTCCTGCTTGAATCACCACTACAAAAACATGTTGGCTTTAAAAACTACAGGACAGAAAAAGTCATGACATCAAACAACTTATAATTCTTTGTCATGCATCGTTATCATCGAGTGGAAACGATTACAGACTCTGAGCCGCTGACTGTGTTGTGGTGTTTTGTTCCCTGAATGCAACAATGCATTCTGAATTTTTTTTTTGCAACTGGCAACCATGGCAACAGTGGCTGAGGCTCATGGGTATTGTAGTGTTTACAGCATCAAAATAGAGAGAGCAAAAAATGTAACTTCTGATAATTTAAGTCGAAATAATTAGGACAGATGCACATAACATAAATATATAGTGTTGTTAAATTACCCATGAGACCCCTTGAGAACTTGTGTTCCCATGTCGAGTGTTTCACGGGTGTGTCTTCGCCGAGCAACACTGAGGTTATCATTAAATCTAAAGTCTGACATGAGAATTTACAGTGTGGACAAATCCCTCTCACACCAGCTGCTCCTCCCAGTTTGCAGCTTTATCATATGTTGTAGAAAAATCTCATTGCTTTACACGTCCTCTCCCAAAAAAAACACACAGAACATTTTGTACAATACTCAGCTGCGTGCTGCCCAACCTGGAAATAACTGCCAAACCCAATCATGCCTTGGGCGTCTCTCAGCGAGAAGCAGCTGAGACGGCTCAGTGTAGTATAAAGGCAGTAATGGGAGGGAAATTCTTGTATGGATGAGCTGCTCCAAACAAGACATGCTCCTGAAGCGGTGTGCTTTTATTCCATGTTGGCTGGAGCGCTTTCGTGCCAGGCACACCATCTGAGGTTAATGGGTTAATGGATGGCCCCTGGATGAGAGATTTACTCAGGCTTATCCACCTTTCACTGAAGAACGGATGAAGGCGGGAGGTGTAGGATTGGACAGAGGAGAGCCCTTTCTACGTGCAATTGTATTATATACAGTATACGATCGAGTAAAATGATTATTATAGTCTCTCCATAGGGTATTAAAACTGAGTCAGCAAAAAATAAAGCACAGGACAGGTTAACAAGCTTTTCCATTTGAGCACTAATCCCCTGGTGAGTGCTTCAGCAGATCAAAGGAAATGGCCTCAAGTCCATACAAGGAGAGAGAGCTGGACATATGTATTGATTTACACACACACACACACACACACACACACACACACAGAGCTGACATGGCTTGCAGAGAAAAGGAAGTAGAATCAGGAAAGTGTGAATATACCTTCTGCCCTCTGAGTTTCCTTTCTTGGCAAACAACAAGTAGGGAAGAGGCACCTGGGCTTTGCAGCACAAAAACATCATTCATCAACATTTGACAAAGATTGGGGCATTCTGGGATCCTGACAACCAAAACTCTGAGTTCAAATCCAGCCAACCACGCTTGTGCGTCATTCCTCCCCAACTCTCTTACCATAATCCACGTTCTTCGGCTTTTAAATGATCTGACAAAGCCAGAAAATATTTTAATTAATCACAGGAATTCACTGACTCATCTTAAGTCACATCAAACTAGGATTATAAATACACCGTCAGTCAACGTAACTTCTGCAGGCTGTGTATACTTAATGTTTACATGCATACAGTACCTCCACACCATGCACGCACATTTTATCAGTATTTGTTCATTAGTTTCTCTGCAATACTTCTGTTGCTTCTTCTTTGCACTATTGGTATTGTGTAAAACAGACAGAACAGTTGACTTTAGGGTGATCTGGTATGTGTACACATGCTTGTACTTGGTCTGATTGAATTCTCTTCTCGCCCTAAAGTCATACAAATGTGTGAAAACTGGTGCTAAGGACACGTTTTTCTATTTCTAAATGCGACAGACCCCCTGAGATTCAGCACCAAAACCCCACATGAAGGTCAGAATTATCACATTTAACTGGAACGCATATTTATATGATGGGGATGTTTGGTGATTCAGCCTGTGAGCAGTGCAAAGCACCAATCTGCATCGCACGGTTATTTTAGAAAGCCCAGCTGCTGCACCGGCCTGTTGGGCTTACAGTCATTAATTGTTTCAAAGGAATGAGGGAGCAAATGGTGTTAATACACAGGGCTGCATATCCGCCCAGCTCAGTCCAAAAATACTCAGCCGTGCCCCTGGCTTCACAGTCTCCTGCCCCAGCCTGTTGTGCTGGGTCTGGCCTCAGACTGCCCTGACAACATTTTCAAGTCCTGAGGATGGGCTGTCTGTTCTGTCACACATCACTGCATCGCTTTACCCTTTACTCTGCAGCTGCCAGTGGTTGAAAGACATTTAAAGGAACAGTTCAGCCAAAAAATTAAAATTCAGTCATTATCTACTGTTTGTTGTCCACAAAACATTTCTGGAATTAATTTGGGATCTCGGGGCTTCCAGAGATTTGTATCAGGCCGGACATTTAGCGATTCTGTATTTTATTGGGTTGTTTTTGTTACATTTTCAAACAAGTCTCCATCCACTTCCATTGCTTATCAGAATGCTGCAACACTGATAATGCCTGAATTTTCATTTTTGGGTGAACTGTACCTTTAAGATTTTTTAACTGCAGAGAGCATTGGAAAGTTCTTGGGATGTTCGTATAAGGCTTCATTGATGTGCGCACAATCATTAAATGGACTTTCAGGTTTTGGGTGTGTTCCCGTGTCAACACAATCATTATGCAAGCTGCTGGGAACAAAACCAAGGATTTTTTTTTTTTCCAGTGATAATGAGAGAGTCTGCTGACTGAGCATATATTTTGCTTTTCCTTGCATCACATCACACACAGCTATTCAGCAGCTCCACTGGGGGAACTGGTGATTTAGTGCCTTGCTAAAGGGCACATTGACAGATGTTTTCACATAATGCCTTTTTTCAATAATCACCCCTCTCTGTGGATTCAAACAAGCTTCAAACCTCAACCCTGCTATCAGCCAAATTAATTGATGGTTACACTTCTGAACACCTTTCAAGTACCTGCTTTTTAAATTCAAGCTCCTGAATAACAAAGCGAACATAATAATACCCTCCATACCACAGTCAACGTTGCTCTAAATATCTTTTATTAAGCAAAACACAATGCATATCCTGTCTAATGACAATGTGGCCAATGTGGACCAACTACAGTAGCATCTGTTGTATTTTGCCCAAACATTTCTGTGAAATCCAACACAGTACGCTCTATTTAAAAACTGTAAACTTCATACGAAGTGATAATCTAAAGTGCTTTTTAAAAGAGAGCAATATAAGCCAGCAAACAAATCGATATAATGCGATAATGCATGATAATACTTTTCTTTAACAAAGGAAATCCAGTGTAGAAAATTAACGAATTAACATATAAAACAGTGAAATAAAACTGATGTATATTTCATATCCCCTCTGGTGTAACAATGTTCCATCATTTACCAAATAACTCTTCAACTAGTTAAAAGCCATTTTCTTAGATCATTTTTTGGTAATATCGTTTGGAACAGCCATTGCCCATTCATGAAACATACAGCATCCTTAACTTCTATCACCCTTCCACACCCCAAACCCTCAGTGCTTTTTAATCCATTTAAACTCTTTATATCCACACATCTCTGAAACTTTCTCATCTTCATACTGTGTTCCTTTATGTGTCACTTCCTGATCAACAGCATCATCACAAGACCGGGAATCCTAATTCTTTATTCTGGACTGATAAAACTCAGTATGTTGAACCTGGACCTGCAGTGGATGCCTCTTTCCACCCAGGAGAAAATCCTTTGTTTCCTTCACATATAACAGCAGACAAGTCCTTCTCGTGTCAAAGTTTATCTCTTTTTCTTCTGCTGCCGGAGCGCCTTTCTCCTTTTCAGGATCATGTCGTGGAGTCTCTCCAGGCCCTCCCTGAGCCCGTCTCCTATGATAGCGCAGGCTGGCTGCAGGTGCCATGGAGTTGCAGGGCCCAGTTCTTTCAGCGCCAGCAGTTTCTCAATTTCAGCAAGCCCCAAAGAGTGCCTCAAGTCCTGTTTGTTGGCTACCACCAGCAGGGGCACCCCCTGGTTTTCAGAGGTTTTGGCAATTTTATGGAGCTCTGTTTTGGCCTCCTCCATGCGCTCCGCATCCACAGAGTCCACAACAAATATGATGCCGTCCGTGCATCGCGTGTACGACTTCCACAGGGGGCGAAGCTTCTCCTGGCCACCTACATCCCAGAAGTGGAACGTCCCTGTCCTGTGTCCTCCCAGAGACAGTTTGACCTTCTCTGCATTGAAACCTTTGGTGGGCACAGTGTTCACAAACTCATTGAACTGCAGTCTGTACAGAACAGTGGTCTTCCCCGCGGAGTCCAGCCCAAGGATGGCGATGTGGAACGACTGGAAGAACGGGATGCTTGAGATGAAGCTAGGTTGCTCTGACAATCCGTTCCCCATCTTTCCTCATGGGGAAGGCTTGGTGACACGAGAGATTTGATCCACCAGTCCAGCAATAATCCTCAGAGCTGCTGATATTCCAGAATGACTGCAGCAATTACCTGAAAGCATACTGCACGTTATTGGGGGTGAAACACAGGTGTAATAAGCAGTAACACTTAAAGTGAGACTATGTAACTTTAAGTGACCAGACACTGCAGCCACAAGTATGATTGCAGGATAATGGCACCACAGCTGCAATGATTATTTGTCAACTATTTTGATAATCGATTGAATGGTTTGACAACAACAGGATGACAGTGACAACGCACTAACAACAGCGGTCACTTCTAGGTACACAACTGGTGGTTCATATGTAAAATTGCCAAACTTTTTCGTTTCTGTTATCATTTTCGGCCGCAACAGTAACATTTTCGATATATAATTGAACACGGTGGTCTGACCTATCTGACATTTTCTATTGATCTTATTTTTTGTACTGTGTTGCTTTGTTAGCGTCTTTAACATCTACACAATAGCAACATCTCAGACTTGCTGCTAGTTTGGAGTACAGCCAACAGAAAAAATAGGTCTCCAACCTAACTTTAAGAAAACAAGTGTTATTAGTAAGATGTGAACGAATCAAACGTGTACTCTTTAAAGTAATATCATGAAAAAGGCCATTAAATTGTATGAAACAAGTGCACCATGCAGGGTTTTTTACTTATGGTAAACAAACACTGTGATTAGTCCTATAACAGGAAACTGAAAAACATCGGGTTTCGGACAAAACAAGACATTTAAAAGATGTCATCTTGGGCTTTAGGATACACTCATCAACATATTTTGCTATTGTATTTTCAGGACCAAATAACTAATCAACTGATCGAGAAAATAATCCACAGAGTAAATAACAAAGAAACTAATTGTTACTTCCAGCCCTAAATAGCACATTTAATTTCCCTTCATTTCCCAAGATTCCCCTGAGTTTGTTGCTTTAAAGATCTTATCATTAGGTGATCACTATATGTAGTAAAACAGAAGATCCAGTAGAGAAGAGGTACAAAGTCAACAAACTGAGTAACATAACAACTACTATCTAAAGTTCGCTAGCATTAGCCACCATTAGCTACTGGACATACCAGCCCAAGTAAGACCAGAGTGTTTCCATTCTAGTAAAGGTGCACTTGTAGTTTAGTGTTTTTCTTATGAGTTTCCAACTTATAAGAGGAGGATTCATTATGTTCTCTTTTATAGTCGAACTTTAAAGCTGCATTCTTTACAATAATAACACTGGATGACATTACTATGTGTAATGTAAAGGTTGTCACTATCCTCCAATCTGCAATGGCAAGCAAGCAGCGATAAACGCTGATGATTGCATCAGCACGCAAAAAAATAAACATCGTAACTGTGAATAAACATGTAAAGATTTTCTGAAAAATAGGTATTATTGTTGATAGAAAATGGGATAGGGTTGGTGATATGGCGTCGAAATGATACTGCCATTTTTTTTTGGCTATATATATTTAATTAACACAATGATATTTTTGATAAATAATCATCAGTATGGTGGATATACTGACTAAGTGGTTAAAGGTAAGTTTGATAAGATCAGAAAATACAAGATAGAATAGACAAGACAAGAATAAAAGACAATACTTATGCCATTTCACGATATAACGTTATCCAAAACCTAATTCGACGTCCATATCATGATAACCACATCATATCGATACACTTCCCCGCCCTAAAATGTGAGTATGAATGTTTCACACTCAGTCAAAGTCCACAATCACGCATTGCCTATAATAAAAACACCCTTGATGACCAAGAAGACTTTTGACCATCATACTACATCTAGTCTGCTTTCACAATGTCATTACAATTACTCAGCTGTAACAAAGCCAAAACAATATCCACATTACAGTGACAGAAAATTGCTTAAATTTCCTTCATCTCGTGCTTAAAAAAAATCACATAACAAGGAGTTTCCAGCCATTTTATTCTGCTATGTTTAATCTAATCATCTCATTTGATATCACTGTGACATTCCTACAGGGGCCTGTTGCTAGTTTTGCTGTGTTCTCACTGTAATTTTTAGTATCATAGTATTATATTACAATAAAAAAAAATATAGTGTCGTATTCAATTACTCTGTTTCGTTTTACCTGGAAATAAGGTTGCGACATCTACACGGTGGGCTGACAGGAATGCACACGGCAGGTAAGCACATGCATTTTTATGACCACTCCAAAAAAAATCGGCTACCTACCTACCAGCCTGAGCCATCTGAGGAGGAAACACTCATTTTAAATCCCCTTTTAAAAACAGAGACACGGTCCTTCTCGGCTTCTACACTACCTGGGATTCAGCTCACGGTGTATTTCGGTGTATCGACAAACAAACGACGGAAAATCCTTCGCCAGGAGCGGAGACACCCTCCCCGTCTGTCCTCTGCGTCCCAGTGTGGATCCACCGCTGATGACACTGCTGTCAGTCTGGATCGACGCCCACACGAACACTGCGGGCGGACGCGATTGGTGCGTGCGCTCTGCTCTCTCTCAGCTGATTGGCCGACGCGGCCGTCAATCACGCCCCTCTGCCCGGGAACCAGGATCACCTGTTGCTCCGTCTGTCCGTCGCAACCGTCCGCACTTTTAATAATCAATATTTTAAAAGGTTATTTGAGATTGTTGACGACGTGTTTCAAGCTAATTTAATTTATGGGGGGAAAAAAACTGGACTGGAGAGGCAACAAAAAGGTACATTTCGTTTAAAAGTTGGATGTTAATATGTTTTAAACTTTGACTTGTTTACGTTTTATTGACGTTCAAACGAACTCTGACTGGCATCAAGGTGCACAAAATGTCGCCCGGGAGCGCAAAACACGTTTTTTAAATGCGTTTTCTAGCAGTACACGTGTAGGCTAGTCAGCTATGTGAGGTTTCGGTGTTTTTTTTAGCCCAAAATAAAACAATTATCGGACGTTCAGAGCGCGTAGAAACACTGCTGCTAGCTTGTGAGTAAGCTAGCAGCAGTTAGCAAACATTAGCAAACCGTTAAAAAGTAAGGTTTTCACTTACCATTGATTCAGCTCGGCGAGTCAGCGTGCTTTCCCTTTTCTGACCGTGTGTGTGTGTGTGAGAGAGAGATGGACACACAAAGAGAGAGTGTGTGTGTGTGTGTGTGTGTGTGTGTGTGTGTGTGTGTGTGTGTGTGTAGCACCGCCCCGTCCACCCCGTGTGTTTTTCTTTGAACTGATTGGTCAGAAGCCCGGAAGTGCACCACGCTGACTGCAGCCCCGTCATGCGTGAGAGATAAACAGACGAACCAGTCGGGCCTCTCTCTCTCCATCTACCCGGCTTACATAAGCTGCGTCTGTTTTTGTTTGAAGTGTTTTAGGTCACAGTTGTTTGTTTGATTTTGTTTATTTTCACAGGGAGACATGAGAATATGACACAAAATCAAAATGGAGGCCAGCGGTGGAAGGAGTAGACACCTACATTACTACACCACCGATACAAAATGACAAAATAAGGCTTCTCTTTGCATTTGCGATGCCTGTTTATACAAACAGCCAAAATACATATTAAAAAAAACAATGATACAAGAGAGTGTGCACAGCCGTTAATAGAGTGGTGTAGTCTGTCGTCCTAAAACCAGGAAATCAATTAGCAGTTTTGCACATCTGGTTGCCTCGAGGTCTATGAGCTTTTTTAATTGACTTTTTGGTTTGTTTTCTACGCCATAAAAAAAACATCATTAAATGTCCTGCAATTTAATTGTAAGGCGCTTACATGCCGTTAAAAACAGCGGTTGCTAACAAGTGGCTATCACACCGAACATCAGATCGTCTTCTCACTATGTTGATGAAGGTTCTCAGTCATCCAGGTCATGGTAAGTCTAGGCGCCGATCGTGGGCAGCTGGACTTGTTTCAGTTTCTTGAAGGCGTTTCACCTCTCATCCAAGAGGCTCCTTCAGTTCTAACGAACTGGAGAGGAGTTGTCAGGCTTTTATCAGTATCACACAGAGTTTAAAAGCCTGACAACTCCTCTCCAGTTCGTTAGAACTGAAGGAGCCTCTTGGATGAGTGGTGAAACGTCACGATACAGCACCTAGATTCATCTACTCACTAGTGTATATTCACGCTTTGCAGCTAATAAACCAAGTTGCAAAGAACGATGGTCCATTTTAAGTCATATTGGAACATGGCCACTCTTAAAATCACTGACAATGACTGGAAAGTAGCAAAAAAGCTAAAACAGCTAAAACCTGCACTGATAATGTCAATTTAACGTATGACTGATGCTAAACATGTTTTTTCGTGGTTGCTATGTTTGTTTTTATTAGGAAGTCAAGTGCTAATGTCTTATAGCTTCCTTTGTAAAGCAGACTTGGCTGAAACTTATTGTGTTCACAGGATTTTCTGTATTACTTTGGCTACATTTTGTGTTTTTAATGTGTAGAGTTTTCCCCAACTGCCACAAGACTTTTGCACAGCACTGTAAAGCACAATGACACTAGTAAATAAAACATTTATTAGCCATGCTGCAGTAAGCTTAGAAAAACACATGGCAGCCTGCCTGCGGGTCACGTGGCTCAATGCAGTGACAGATATTCGTTTCATTTTATATTTAGTCCGCGAGTTAAGCACAGTGTCACAGATGACACATGAAACACATATGTGCAGCTCTCTCAGATATGCTTCAAACATGTGCAGGCTTCACATGTTTATCATTCCTGGAGTACCGAATGAGCAGCTGTCAGGGTACCAGTGGGCTCCATAAAGTGGTGGGATGACCTTCATGACACCGCAGTCACTGCATGTCTTCTGCCATAAGATTAGAGCGATAACAATCTTTGAATGTCAGATTTATTCAGTCCTTTTTAGTTGATGTGTTAAACATCAGTTGTTCATTGGAATTTCATGTCAATTTTATTCCAATTTACTTTTACACATTACACCATTTTAAGAAAGTCAAGCATGCACATGTAAAAAATCGCTTTCAAAGATGAATATAAGAAGAGACAGTCATGATCTATTTTTCCACGATCTTGAGAGTTTCTCCTCCACGCGGTCCAAGAACGCGCTGTACGCTCCTCTTCTTCGTCGGTGTCTCTGTGAAAGAGACATTCATTGTCAATCCAATGTATTAAAATAGATTAATACTACCCTCTGTTAGGACGACTAACATCTCTGACCACATTATACTGCGATGACATGTAATGTTATCAGAAACAGAAGAAGTAAAAGTAGCAACAACACCAAACTCCTGCATTCAAAATTAAGTTAAATTAAGTAAAAGTATACAAGTATTAGCAAAACAATGTACTTAAAGTTTCAAAAATAAAAGTATTCATTGTTAATGGATCATTATTATTTATGTAAGCGGTGTTTTACTGTTGTTTTTCATTACTTTATATATATAAATTGGCAGTTCAATCCAAAGCAATGCATCATTTTTTGTAAACTCATATGTTTTGTGGGTAAAAGTAGCACGAAGGCAAAATGCCACTGACGGTGTAGGAAGCTGATTTTGGAGGCCAGGTTGGCTGAGGGAGGATGAGTCTCGCATCCCATTTGGGCTCTGCAGGTTTAAAAGTGTCCATCCTTGTCTTGGTGTGTCTTGAACTACAGTCTGACTCAGATCTAGAGGTCCGAACTGTAAGAAGAAATACAGTCATTCATTTAGTCATCTGTGATTACAACACTATTTAAAAATGTAGGGGAGCAGGCTTTTATATGATGATCTGCCCTCCTGAAACAAGTCTTGTTAGACACTAACACAATAAATGTTTTTTGGAGTTTGGAAGGAAAATGAAAACATTTATAATGTCAAATTCTAAGACAAAGTTTCATCCAAACGTAAGTCAGAGAATGATTGAAAACGTTGATCCACTTACTGATGTCCAAGTGCTTTAATTTAAAATTCAGGTTACCAGGATCTCTCTCATATGTAGTAACAATGTCTGGAATGTCTTCATTAAGCTGAAATAAGTGATAAAAGTCAGAAGTTTTTTACTTTTGTGTTTATCGCCACCTTGTGGTAAAATCAAACATTACAAAGGACAGAGATGGGCGCTGCTCTCCAAGGTAAGATGAGTGCGATAATGTTTGCCTTTCTAGTATTCAGTCTGTGTTTATCAACATGTTTTGTTCAAGATACACATGACAAACATACAGAAGAAGGTATAAAGCATGTATTTTTTTCTGTTCGCAGAGCCGTACCTGTCTGAAGTCATGTGGTTTGGGGTTCTTGTAAGACCCAGAAGGGAACTTCCCTGTCTTGACAAACATCAGCTCAGATTCCAGAGCATCAGGAGGCTTGAACGACGTGATGAACTTTGGAGGATTTTCCCTTTGGTAGCTCTCATGTAAAATCTTTGGTAGAAGTACTCCAGTTCTCCTCTTTGTTTCACTAGTATTTTGCAGTACAACTGGATTTGAATGTGTATTTCTTTCTTTCTTTTGAGGATCTGACAGAGATCTGTACAGCTTCAGAGAGAAATCTGGTGGCTTGATGCTCCACACGTCGCTTTGACTCTCAGTCTGTGGGACTGTGAACCGTTTGCTTCTTTCAAAAGAAAGCGACTGACTTGCAGAGAATTTGATTTTTTCCTCGAAGCAGACTGAGGACAGTGGCTGCAACAAGCTATATGGAGCCATCCCTGACAACTAAGATATTGGCTTACCTTGAATTTCCTGGAGATATGTCCTGACCTGTCACTTCTATAGAGTTTACATCCACAGAGTTTGAACTTGTTTGTTCTTATGTCAGGAACACAGCGATAGCTCCAGGAGAAAGTTGCAGACAGTGGCACAAAGGTTGATTACAGACACAACACATAAAAAGTGCTGCTTGGTAACGAGCGCCTTTAGTCTTCTTAACAAAAAGAATTAAGTGGGCAGAGGTCGGGAGGACATTCAACAAAAACAGGGACTTAGCAACAGAGCAAACAAAGTGCCCTCTGAATAGAAGAAATCATGGCATCTTTTTACTCTACCAGTCCATTTGATACCACAAAATTAGGACTCGATTTGTAGTTACAGTTAAAGTTGCACGTTGGCAAGACAAGGCAGGTTTATTTATATAAACTTGCACCTTTCAACAGTAAGTTTTCTGGGAGTTTGTTCCAGATATGTGGTGCATAAAACCTGAATGCTGCCCCTTATTGTTTAGTTTTGACCCTGCTGACAAAGCTGTAAGTACCCCAACACTGTACTTAAGTACAGTGCTTGAGGGTGTAGTTGATTTACACCTGTGTAAATCTTTTTAATGTCCTCACAAGTCACAGATTGTCAATTGTGTCTGGATTTGTAATGTCAGGATGATTCCACTAGAGGGCAGCATATTATTCAGATGGTGGCAGTCAGAGAACAGCTCAAACATTGATGGTATGAAGTGCTACTTTAATTCTTATAACAGAAGACAGTTAACTGCACTGTGATGTCCTCTATGCTCTGGTTTTTAAGTTCAAACTCAGGTAGAGAGATTAAGAGATGGCAAAGAAAGTAGGATTCAGTCCATACTGAGAGGTGAACAGGCTGTCATGTAGACTGGGAGGAATAAAGGTTGGAGGTTGGTCATGTGAATTTGAAAGAACTGTATGAGGTACTTAACCAGCATCATAAATGTGAACAGTATGTACAGAGTTTCCAGAGGAAGGCCAGGACTTGGCACGCAGAGATGATGCTTCTTCCAGATCCAAGCTGCGATCACCCTGGAAGAGAGAGCTGTTTAATGTCTACCATCGTGACATAAGAGATTTTACTGACTAAACCTGCAAGCAAAGTCAGGGAATCAGTCAGGAAAGGAGCTTGTAGCGTAAAGGCAGACTGCAAGTGACTCTCACTTCTCTCTCATAAGCACCCGTTCATTCACTGTTTTCAACACGCCCCGAAAAGTAGACAAACTTAGCGAAAAGCAGGTGAAGACCGTGGAGCATTTAGCCATGGAGGATATTTTCCTTAGAAGCTGGTAGAGACCAAATCAGAGCCAAAAGGAGAGTGAATTACATTTATCAGGTTGTCAGAAATATTTCTCCACATGAATGCTGATGTTGGGTAGCATGTTTGCCATGTTACCTACAAGGTGATAATACGTTAATGTTGTGTTTACAGCTTGTGTATCTGCCCTTCAGCTGTCGAAAAAACAATCAATACTTCTTTAACTGCCTCACACTTCTTTAAAAGAAACACTCAAATTTGTGAGTTAAGAGAAACTTTATTAATCTTGTCAAATGCTGTCAACGACAAATTCTTAATTATTTTAGCCCTTCTTGTAAATTCTGCAAATGTTATACAGGAAGTTAATCTTTTGTTGTGTTAAATGAGTAATCATGAGTGGTCACTCGGGGCGAATGTTGAGACGCTTTCTAATGCCGGGTCTGAACTGAGAGACATTGTCTTTGTCCACTTTGTGATCGTTATTGCAGATATAAACAGGCTCTTATTCAGTGTATTGGTTGTTATGAGAGATCGTTATAGTAGAAAGACTGCAACATCAGAGGTCATAGCTGTGATTTACAGGAGCCAGACAGTAAGCAGCGGAGCTCCCCTTGTGTAAACACTGATCTGTATGCAGCAGAGTTTTTCCAGACAGTTGTTGCAGCAGTTACTTTGTTCGTACCGACTCGAACAGCTGACACAAGGGGGCAAAGGCAACAGGAAACCCGAGCTGAGACCAAACAGCGCCTGTGAAGGAGCTGACCTCGCTGCCCCTGTTTAAACCAGGAGCTGCCGCCTTCAGAGGCTCCTCTCGACCTCTGGCCCCTCAGCTCTGTGTCTGAAAACCTCCTCTCATTGTATCCAGTGACATTTACAGCCGCAGTGCAATCAGTGGCTCAGCTGAAACAATTACAGGAGCCTTTTGTCAGACGTGACAGCCCCGAGTTGCTGAGGTTGACGTCTCCATGTCACTCTGACAGCATGATGGAGCCTAATTGTTTGAACACTAATAAAAAGTACCAGAGATAAATTACGCTGCACCACAGGAGATGTTAAGTTATGTCTTCGTAACTGTTGAAGGAAATTGAAACCAGCTGAAACGGAGAATCAAAGACTGGGCTGAGGAAACTAATACTACATTTTTTGACTTTCTTATATTCCCTTCCAGTGTCTGAATGACCTCCATCTGTTTTTACTGTTGTTTGAACACTGTCACTGAGGCAACAGCGGGTTTTAGAGAGTTTTCAGATCAAAAGCACTCCCTTCCCTTTCCTCTTTACCTTCTTTTCAGCTCAGAGGGGGTATACTGTAAATCAATTAAATGTGATAAATCATGAAATGTCATACATGACAAACTTCCATATTTGTCATTTTGAAGTGATTTTATGATGATGTGCCTTTTTGTTTTTACCCTTACAAGTACGCCTCTTCCCTTAACTCCTACATACACTTGAGGTCCCATCAGTGATTACCTATTTCCAGAGTATCATTTAAAAAGAGATGAGCTTACCATCAATGTTTTAGTTTCTGTAACTTTTAAGATTAAGATGTCACCTTTAACTTCTTTCATGACTGTTGTTCCAGTCTTCGGTTCTGTTTCACTCTGACAGGATTTGGGGATTTAGTCTGTTACTGGATTAGAGACTGTATAGACATTGTTTGCATTGTTGCTTCAGAGTGTTGAGCAGGCAGTCTGGGCTGGGGCATGTGATGGGAGGCTGGATGTCGGGGGTTGAAGCAGGAATAGATCGTGTCATGACCCAGCTGCTCAGAGGTCACATTTTGTCCTCTACAGTAACTAAACACAAAGCAGCTCCTTCTGCAGCACAAAACAAACCCACACTCAGCAGTTCTGATGTGTTTCTGCTCTCCAGATGTGGAAAACAAAGCAACCCAGGTATCTGAAATCAACCCATTACCTGTGTAAAATACAGAAGATGTGTCTGAAAAGTGAAGCCAATGTGGAAGTATCTTAACGGTGTGTTCTTTCTAATGGTCTTCTACTGGTTTAAAGTCATTAATTTTTTAATTATGTTCCCATTTAGAGTATAAAAGACGATAAAGCAGGGCATGTTTGAAGGCGTGGCTATCTTCTGATAGACAAGTTGACACCACGATATGTCCTCTGGTTCTTAGTCAGATCCAAATAGGATCTCCTGCCCAGCTCCACCTTCTCGTCCAAATATGGCCACTTCTGGCTCCAAAAAACCAAGATGACAATGGCTGTAATGCTGCTAACGGCTAATATCAGCTTGTCATTGTGATCATGTCATATGCTGACATTGAAATTTATCTTAAAGTTCAGCCTCGCAAACACTTTCTTTCTTTCTTTCTTTCTTTCTTTTCCCTTCTCCTCCCTGTCTTCTTTTCCAATGTCAGAGGCAGATAATCCTGGTGGTCATTTCCACTTATTTCCTGCCAGCTCTTTACTGTGCTCTATCTGATAAAGACATCAGAAACCCAAAAATAAGAATATGAAAAAAGCAGATCTGAAAGGAAGTGAATCCAAACAGCAGAACTACCTCTGTTCCTCTTCACAATGAGTAGTTTCAGTGTATTTACTTTATTGTTCATACCTTGAAGTTCATGTAACTGATTTAATATTTCTGTTATTTTATCTGAAGACAATATTATATGCAGGACTGTTACTTGCATTGGGTTTATTTTCCACTGTGGCCCCCTCTCCACCAACATCGAACAGGATCCGTTTAGATTTACGCGCCTAATTTTGAACCGTTCTGAGAATTTCAACCAAAGATAAGTTGGTTTTGGACTTGAAAAGTTGGTTCCCAGCAGCAACCAAAACATAGCTTGTCCTGGACCTGAAGTGTCATGTTCTACAGGTCATTGTGCATTCTGTGGGGCTCTCCACTGATGACACATTATTGATTACAATGGTTCTGCTCAAGACAGGTGGAAACACGGGCAAGTTCGCTAGATAGCACCGAGGCTCAGAAAATCTGAGTTTCTCAAGCATTTTGAGCACTTCTTTCTCCACTGTTTGCCAAAACATCATGCACATTTTAGCCAAGACACAAGCTGAGGAATCATTACATGGTGTCGCTCAAATCTTCTCCACAGGGGCCCAACAAAGGCAGTAGGGAAGCACCATCATCCCAATGTGCTTGTTTACTACATAAGCACTTTCACCCTTTACTGCATATGAGCAGCCTCAGGTGGGCTGTAAATAAGAGCGCTGATTTATTCGTGTACAGGAGCTGAATTATTCATTTTAACTGATGTTTTTTTGTTTTCATGCAGGTGATGGAGAGTGAGGAAGACAGAGAGGTAAAACCCAGAAAGTGTGGTCATGTTTGGATCTTCAGAGTATGGTTTTGGACTCCAGTTTGGGGCTGATTTATCAGCGCTTAAATCATTTTTCTGTGCTTTCTTGCTCTGCTTGTGTTCGCCTTCAGTCCACTTGACATCGTTTTCCTGTCAGGTTAAGGTAATTATATACAGTTTGCATTCCCTGCATCATTTAGCTGATATTGCAATTCCCAGGGGACACTGCAATTCTGCAGTTTCTCCCAGAGCTGATTATAATGAGAGAAAATTGCACAAAATGAGCTTGTGTGCAGTTTCATTCCTCAAACAAGGCAATTATCCCCATTTGCTCACCACTTCTTTGCTCCCTTGATTTAACATGAAAGCTACAAACTAATACAAGTTGCGTACATGTGTTTACTTGACGTAGATTCATGTTTTCCATCCAGGAGGTCCGATGGAGATTTAATTTCTGGTTGTGTAAGACAAAGCATGAGCAGACGGGAAGAAAGTAGGTTTTTTACCTGATGGCTATTCCAGGCTCTGAGCAGGTTGATGGTCCAGGAGATTTACGAGGGAGGGGTTATATCCCTCCTCCGCCTGGGAGTCAAACAGACGAGCGTCTCAACAAGACAGTCAGGCACCTCCATGTTGCACTGGGAGAAGACTGGAGCAATCTACGACTTGCACAGCTGTCAGCTTCCCATTGGTTCTCACTGGACCTGCAGAAATAATCGTCCAAAGGCTTATTCATCGTTAATCACAGAATACTGTCTTACTGACTTTATTGGAACTTCACAGTTTACTTTAACTGTCCACTTTATTTAAAAAGAATAGTCCTCCTGCTGATACTTGGAAAAATCATCAGTCTGTAACAGTAGATCCTCCACTTCTCCTCCAGAGTTAATCCCTCCTTGCAAAAGCAGCTCCTAGATAGAAAACTGTTGTTAAACTGAATGAACTGTTTGGCCACTATCTCAATAAATAATGCATTTCAGTCACTTTCAGGCAAAAATGCCAGACAGAGCATTTCCCACTCGTATCTGTTATTCATCAATGTAAACTGAGTACCTAAGGGTTGAGTGCTTTTAGTCAAACAAAACAAGGCACTTTAATATGTTACCTTCAGCTTCAGGAAACCATGGTGGGCATTTATGGGTAAAACGAAATCAAAATGATCTGCAGATTAATCAGTAATGGATTCTGCATCACATGGTCTCAGTGGGCTTTACAATCTGTACGATTTGAAGGACAAACACACCTCCACAAAAGACATTTTAGCAGGTAATAAATGGAAGAAACCTCAGGAAGAGCCCCAGAGGAGGGATTGAATGTATACTGATGTAAACTATGTACTTGAGGACTACATGGAGGAATCAGAGCATCTCATCCTTGTCGCATAAAAATAACCAAAATAACAAACATTTTGTTCCATGCTTCTTCTACTCTTTATCCCTGAATGAACCACTGAAAACAAAAGCTTAGTTTTGTTCAAAATACCTCCACAATCAGTTTTTTTTTTTACGATGAGGATTGAGCCATCACTTCCTCTGCCTCTTATTTCTCTTCTGAAGAGATCAGTTCCAGCTTCTCTGCTCCTGCCAGTGAAACTTTATATCTGAGTAGCACGGCTGCAGTTAAAGCGTGAGAATGGAAAACGAGCACTTTGGAAAAGTGGTGAATGTGATATCTGGCTTATCCAAAATCCCACTCTTTGGCTGTGGCTGCTTCCCTGAAAGATGCAGCATGTGGGACATCTGTTTTAGTGGTTTGGAGTGGTGACTAATGAAATAACACTGGCTGGCCAGTAGCAATCTTCCATGATTAGACCCACAGTCTGTTTTTCCTCCTCTAGAAACGGAAAGAAAAACTAATTTTGGTGCCGACAGATTGAGAGGCTACATTTGTTTGAATAACAGAGCACCCAGACTAAATAGATTGATGAGGTTCTGACAAATATTGTGGATATCTTTGATGATCTGTATAGTAAAGGTTTCATAGAAAACAAGCAAAATGAATGAAGTCATTTAGGTCTATGGTGAGTCACCATGATTCCCCTCTCAGCATGTAGATCATATCCTTTACAGTTTAGTTGTTGTAGATGCATTATGACCTGCATTTTAAACTTTGAACATCCTAATTCTTTAGGATCATCAATATTGACTTGACTTTTGAATGGCAAGAATTTATACTTGATTTACTCTTTCAAATGTGGACTTCTTCTTTTCTTGCTTTCTTGTTGTTTAGTAGCCTGTTGGCTTGAACTGAAATCACAGCTGATTTGAAGACACTTTGAAAAACTATAAAGGCTATTTTTCATGTTTTCTTTTTGTGACATTTCATTGTGATTAACCAATTAATTGTGAAAATAATAAGCTAATTAATCAATAATGAAATGATCATAACAGCCATGTTGTTTATGGCTTTTGTGTTAGAAGTGAGAGCAAACAAAATGACCAGTGTCCAGTGTTATATTTCCACTACATGAAAGTAGAAGTACTTTACTCTACTAAAAATACTCCATTACAAGTAAAAGTAAGTACAGAAGTATCATCAGCTAAATATGCAAAACTACTTATTATGTAGAATGGCTCCATTCACAGTATTATATTATTATAAGTGTCTCAAAGTGTCTCAAATATCATATAATATATTTTTTCAATAGCCAAATTAGAAAAGTGAAAAATCAACATATAGATGATGTCAGTAATCGTTATTTGCAGCCCTGTGCTGGGACGACATGTTGAACTTTCAGAATAAGGGTTTGATCTGAGGTCTCTTCAGTGGAAACCCTCGTGCAGCTCAGTGGCAGATGTGTGCAGATGTGTGGAGGTGTGTGGAGGTGTGGGTCATGAGAAGGTGTACCGCTGATGCCCCTCCTAACACACTGTGATGCTGCAGCCTGCAGCAGTCCGGCGTCTGGGATCAGCCGACAACCCTCCAGTCCTCCAAACACCACAAGTGACTTTAACCAAACCTCCAGCGAGGACTCCCTCCTGCCTCACTGTGCTCTGTGTCGGATAACGGGCGGGACGGCTGCGCTCCTGTTTGCTCCGAGCACACGACAGGACTTTTATCGGTTAAAGCGCACTTTTGGTTTTCCAGAGTCGAGCTGCGAGCTGGTCGCTGCAGGACGATGAGACTCGAAACAGTTGTGAAACTTCTTCCGTGCGTTGTGTTTTTACTTGGTCACGCAATGCACGCACAAACAGGTAAGAACAGACTGAGTGTGGCTGTTGAGGCTCGGTGCAGGAGTTGTGTGCGCACTGTTGTTGAACTACTCTCTGATGAAGATGATGATGATGATGATGATGATGATGACTGCTGTTTTCCAATCAAAGAAAAATCACAACTTACAAACTATAAATATGATTAAAAAGAACATGTAATCATTGCACGAGCTTCGAGTCCTCTGGTGGTTTCTTTGTCCTTCTTCCAAAAAGAAGCTGAAACCATCTCATCCATCATGTAACTGTCATCCAAGGCCACATACCTCCAGGTCTCACGGTCAATGGTGTAATGTATTGTGCTGTCACTGGTACCAGACAAAGTAATTCACCGTCTTCTCACCCTCGTGGGCCCTCGGCTCCCGGGCAGACAGGACACTGGTCCTGTCCAGCTGATGAGGACTGAAGCGACCAGGTGTTGAGAATGAAGGATGTCCATTGGCAGCTTCTGTCGTCTCCTTCAGCGGCTCGTCTGCGTGTCACTGCTGTGGCAGACTGAGTCATGCTATCGCCTTTCACTTGATCTCTCAGGTCAGGGCCCCGGGAGCAGAGGCCGGGACCTCCAGGTTACAGCTTGGATCTTTTTCTTTCTCTCTGCTCTCACTTTTATGATCATATTCTAACATCTGTTGTCACACTGTAAACCTCAAGCATTCATTCTGTCTTTACTTCCAGATCTCGCGTTTAAAGTAGCATCCATCCCTAATTTCTACCCCTGGTAGCCATTAAATGTGCTACCAGCCCCGTTGACTGAATTGCCTTTTTTCACTTCCTTGAGTACTGAAAAATATAAGATGTCAGCAGCAATTCAAAGGTCTGGAAACAGGATAGTGCTTCACTTTCTGCCACTTCACACAACAGACCTGTTTGAATGGCTGAACAAACCTAAGATGGAGGTGTTGATTCAGGCTTGTTTGGAACTAGTTTGATACCATCTGAAAGTCTTGATCCTCTCTGTCTCTGATTCTTTCCATCCTTTCATAGTTTCAACGTTTATCTATTCGTCATTCTGCAACACAGCGTTGCACGACAGAACGCAAGTTGTAGTCGCTTGATGCTACTGAAGTAAAGCTATTTTCTAGGGAAAGAAGCTGCTCTGTAGTCTGGCGGTTCGGCTGCAGATACTTCTGTATCTCTTGGCAGACGGCGGCAGGGTGAACCGGCCGTTGCTGGAGTACGATCGTCTTTTGATATCTGTTGAGTTTTGCGAAGGCACCACATCTTTACCGATGGCACTGATGCTCGGTAGATGGGTACCATCGATGTTCTGGGCACACATGGAAAAAGCTCATGTGGTCACAATGTGAAGAGGCCGCCTTCGCATCTTCCTGGGTAAAAGTTTCAAACGCAGATGCACGATGTTTTACACTCATTTTATTGGCTTTATTGGCTGTTTAATGATCCGCAAGCACTCAAACTGTGTTTTTAAGAGTCCTTCCTTTAACCTTTAAACTGCTGACCTTTCCTTTCTCTGTGGCAGTTTTAAGACTTCCTTCCACTTAGCGACATTTTAAGAGGATATGATTTAGATTCAACGTTTGTGAAATGCGTCCAGGATTTACTGAATAGTTGCCCTCCTGCTTTAAATTCACATTTGACCTGAAACTGACAAGTGCGAGATTGTTGGAGGTTTTTTGTTGCATGATTATCAAGCAAAGAGAATAATCCAACAGCTCTTTACCCCAAGCTGACGCATACCAAGTACTTCCTCCATTTTTGTTACAACTCATGTGAAAACATGTCTTAGAATGGACCAGATAGACATTAACAGTCAGCTCCTGCTGGGAAAATGCATTAATAATGCTGTTTGGTTTGGCTCCAGCTCCAGTCCTTTTCTATCATGTAAAATGTGGAGATTTGGGGATTTGTTGTATTGTTCCTCTTTTGGAGTCAAGAGGAGTGGAAAACTCCCTGATGAAAACCATAGATGACCCTAATTAAGTTGTTCTTTATACGAGTGTCACTGAGGTTTTGACCTCTTCAGATTTTTTCCCTGGAAATAGTCACCAGCGTGGACAGTGAGCCCATGAGCAATGCCCATCCTTGCTTGACTCAGGACATCCATACATTTACAACAAGGGCTCTGACCTGGAGGCACCTGAGCCTGGTAGACCCATTAAATACTCTTATCGTTGGTCAGTACTCTGCACAGTAACTTCAAAAGCTGGAAACAGCAAATATGCAGTTTTATTTTTGGAGTAAGTGTACTCTGTATCTCTATCATTGTGTATCTACACTTTGTTTGAATGTAATGGAAGTGAGTGAGTACAGTTTCATGTGGATCCAGATACAAATCTGGATCTAGTGGATTTAAATATGTTGTATTTGATATCGGATGAGGCTTGATTGAATTAAAGCTCTCTCTCTGTCTCTCTCATGTCGGTACATTTCATGCTCCGTGTGCTAACATCAACACTGAGCAGTACCATGCTTTGTAAGCAGCGTTGAAATTCAATTTGAAATCTTGAATCCAGACCAGCTGGATGGTGAATGTTCACAATTCACTATTTGTCCTGCAGAAAGTGTTCCATATTTTCCATCATCAGTATTGACAGTCTTGGTTTAAGTCCAGTGCTTATATTATCTCTCTGGCTGCACTTGCAGTTCCCCCTCCAGAGTGTGCACCAGGGGGGCACTCCATCCTCCAGGACCCCTACCGCAGCACCACCTTCAGCTCCAGCTGGCTGCAGCAGTCATCCCTGCAGGACTTCATCTGCGACCACTCCCTCGCTCCAGGATGGTACCAGTTTCAGATTTTTGACAAGCCAGCGAGCATGCCCACCCAGTGTGTGGAGGTAAGTGATCTCTTTTTATAAAACATCTTGCAAAGACACACACCGGAGGATTAAGAATGAAATCTAAGCATGCGTGTTGTCTATCTCTGTTATACAGTAGACGATCGGGTATATTAAGTAATGTCCATGATGTTAAAGGACCATTCCAGAGTTTTTTTAAGCTGATTTACACTGTGTTTTGTAGATGTATTTTTCCTAACTTCCCAGACAACATTTGGCTTCTATTCACATTAGTATGAGTTGTTTACATTTGCATATTGAAGATTAAGTTTATATGACTGCCATGCAATGTTTGCCAAGTTACATCAGGGTTATAATGTAATGCAGTGTTGACTTTTGGCAGAAATTTGCACTTAAACTCTGCTAAGTCATTCTCATATTTAATAGAAATTAATTGAAGTCAGTAGCTGCCTAAAACAGTAGAAAAAGGCATCCAAAATTTAAAAAATAAGTAGCCTGCATGCAAAAATTGCCAGCAAAAATGTAAAATATAAATAATTTGATGTTAAGCTGCATGTAAAACCACTGCTACGGCCCTTTAACACTGTTTGTAATGTTATTTATGACTTTAAACTTTTAAACAGATATTGCACTCATTGTAAGATCAGTAGCGCTGTCATGTCTGCACGCTATACTGTATATGAAACTTGAGCTAGCAGGCTATTTGCTTAATTTAGCATGAGCTTGTTTGTTTAAAAAACAGAGGCTTCAGTCTTTATGTTAAGCTTATCGCAGATGTGAGTGGTGTTGATCCTCTCATCTAAATCTTGCTAAATACATGAATAAGCATATTTACCAGAATGCCTGATAACTATTCCTCCGCTTGTACAGACCCAGTGAATGTTTGCCGAGCATACAAGCCTCTTACCAGCCAGTTTCTACATCAACAGGCTTTTACACTCAACTTGCTGCCAATCTTTCTACAAGTCCACTTCTCTAATCCTGGCACTACTTCAGCTCCTCAGTTGCATCGTCCTGAATCGACTGTTATAACCGTCCAAAGATGATGCGCATGTGTGAAGGTGTGGTCGTTGTGCACACACAAAAGCCTTAAGAAATTATGTTAATACACTCCAAACAATGTTCTGGAGAGAGATTTGTCTGACTCGCTAAGAAGAAAATCTGGCTAAAGTCTTTTTCTTTGGCAGTAAATTTACAGAAGACAACAATCAAATCTTCGAAGCCTCAGTTACAATATTAAGCATTTAGTCTCCTTCCTTGTCAATCAAGTCAGTTTTCAATTTATGAAGTCAATCACTTTTGTGTTGTCTCTTTTTCAGAAGCATTTGGGAAATGATTAGTTTGTTAATCACAAATACTGATTCATCTGTCTTTGGAGTCTCTCTTGTGACCTCATGTTGAGAAACTCTGTGTAGTCCTCTCTGTCTTCACCTGAGTGTTTCTGTCAAAATAAGATGTGCATGTGTGCACGCATGAAAACATATGCACTCATGGACACACACAGTTATCAGTGTGTGTGTGTTTGTGTACATATTTATGAAGGAGAGTGCAAGGAGAGCTGGAATGTGTCTCATTTCCTGCGGACAGCCCGCTGTGAGGAGCCGGCAGGATCCATCTGAAGTGTCAGCCTCCCTCCGCCTTCCCAGGGCATCGCTGTTCTCCCTGGGTGATGGATATCCACGGGAGTGGGCGGAGGAAGGAAGAGAGGATCGCTGTGAACATGTGTTACATAATAATGCCATGTCTTTATGATGATGGCGGATAAATGGCAAGATTTGTCAGGCCAAGGGGGAATTAACGGCAACAAACTGTGGCTTTGTCAAAGAAATATCCAGATTTTTGACAAATTTATGTCATGTTATCAAATAGTAGTTGTGTAGTTTGGTGACATCTTTGTTGGAGTGTTGTTTCAGAATCAGCTTTATTGGCCAAGATTTTTTTTTATCATGGCAGCGTGTTGCCTGTACTACCGATATCTATTTCTCTTTATTATTTGTAACAAAACTTCCATCTTGAAACAAAACTCAGGATGTTTTGTTCGAAGGAAAGAACATATTGTCATATTTTAACAGCATTAATCATCTCTCCTCTATCTTCCCTGTATCTCTTTCTAACCATCCAGGTGAACCACTGTGGGACCCAGGCTCCGGTGTGGCTGTCCCTGGGTGAGGGTGAGTCCTTGCCGGGGCCTCTGGAGGTCAGGCAGCTGACGGCCTGCGCTGCCTGGCAGTTCTTCCCGAGCAGCAGCAAAGACTGCTGCATGTTCCGCATCCCGGTCACCGTCCGCAACTGTGGAGACTTCTACGTTTACCTGCTCCAGCCTACGCAGGGCTGCATGGGATACTGTGCACAGGGTGAGTCAGAGGAGAAGGATTCATATCTGTAATGATCATCATGTACTTAAAATAAGACAAACAACTAAGGTTCAAATGCGCTAGTACACAAAAATATTTTTTTTCAGGTGACGTTAATTTGATTGTAATTATTTGAAAAGTTGAAGTGAGTCTTACTTCTGTCTACACAGTGGTGATGTGCGATACCATTGATTTCTTTTCCACTCCAGTACCCAGTAAAGCCCAGGTTGGTATCGCTGAGCTTAAAGCTTAAAAGAATGGCATTAGTTTTAAGAATCAGGGAAACTGCTGCTGTTTGAACATCAACACACGAACTGAAGCCTCGACAGATGTGAATCATTTCATTACGGTCTGTGACAGTGATAAATGTCGCTAACAGCTACCCACACTCACTCTGTACCTGGATTATGCCTGCCAGTGCCAAAGGACTCAGTGACTGAAGTCTGTTTCACCCTAGCAGCACCTTTCTTCTCCTCTTCTTCAGACCGCTGCTTCATGTCCTCATCATATTTGTGATTAGTCTCAGATCGTTAACACGGTTTATGGTGTTACAGTCCTCCCACACACATCACACACAGGGTTGTTGCTACGTTTGCGTTCATCCATCATCAATGTCAGCTCTCTGTCAGTGGCGCCTTACGTATTTATAGAGCCGAAGTACGCTCATGACTATGACAGGTCAGAGAAGTAGTTATTGATCTTTTAATATCAGAATTGGTCCTTGAACAGCAGGTATACATATTTCTGTATATACCACTACTGCACAGAAAGTGATAAAACAGACGAGGTACAGCAAAGTCTGCCGTGTCCATTATTTTTTATATCAGGGCTCTTCAGAGTATAGTATCAAGCTTATAGCGTTGCCATATACCACAGAAATAAAAGATTTGTCTGTGTTCAAATCGTCATCCGTTTTTTCGCCAGTTCAGCCCGGGGTTTGTTTCATCCTTGAGAGTTACAAAGTAATACAGCACAAACAAGAAGTGTTGCAACTGTAATTACCTGCAGTTTAAAATGCCTTTGCACTGATTCATGGTTAAACTGTTGATTGGAATAATGTTTGAGATGGTCTGTGATTAGTCTAACACAATGAGAGGTTACTTCATCTTGGCTGTAGTTTACTAGCCCATGTACTGTAAATACAAGGATGTGTTACTTTAATGCAAACATACAAAACACAACATAATGTCGATCTTCAGAATAAGACTGCAGCAGAGTAAAGAGTGTGACGCTTCCCCCTCCTCTCTAGGATGCACATCACTGCCAGCACTTAGCGTAACTAAAGTGCTTCCCAGATAAGTGTATGTCTCTGCCGTGTAGTCTAATCTACTACGTTAATAAATGTTGATTTATAATTGACTGCTCCTTTTTCTCTCCTATCTACCTTAACAGAGATGTCAGACGCTTCAGCCACGACGTCGCTGCCCTGCGGCCCTGACGAGGTGAACGTCGATGGAACATGTAAAAGTGAGAATCCCGCTGCTCTGTTTATGGCTTACGCTTGTCTCCTCGTGTTAGGTCAAACACCAAAACAATCAGGAGGTCAGGGAGTTGCCATGTGGTCAGGAATGCACCGTCGGCCCCCTCACCGCTCCTCTTAATGAGCTGAGCATGTGTCCCGGTGTCCGCTGGGCCTCGTCTCCATGGCGACGGCCCTCAGCCAGGTCGTGAATTACACCCGGGCAGGTTTTGGGATAGCTGGCAGAGGTGGAAAAGAAAGAGGGAGGTTGGGTTACAGATAGATGAAATATCACAGAATATGTTCATTAACTTGGTTTAAACAATAGAAGTCAGTCAGTCCTTGCTGAATATTTACATGAATTCATTCTACATTTACTATTTGATATCTCAATAAAAGAAAACAGATCTATTGGCTTTATTTTCCACCTCTATTGTGGTTCTCACTCTACCAATATGTTTGCATAAAATATCATATATTTCTGCTTCTCTCCTGTCAGCAAAGCAGCCTCCCAGTCCATCTGTACCAGTGATCGTCTCAGAAGTTACAGGAAACGCCGTCTACCTGAAGTGCAGCTTCGGGAGCGGCTCCAACAGCTCACTGGGTTACGTGGTGGCCTGGTCCCGCCTCTCACCTGAGGGCAGGAAGGAGGAGCTCAAACAGGAGACCACCATCCAGACCTCCGCCTTTATCGAGCTGGACGGCTTCAACCTCCGTCTGGGGGACAAGGTCTGATGCTGTAGTTAAACGTGATCTCTGTTGAGTCCATTTTAGTTTCAAAATGAGTTCTAGTCCTTATCAGGCGTTTTCATTTCTTAACATTAACAACATAATAATAACCACAGACCAATGAAAACTAACAGTCAGGACCATTCTCACCACATTTTGAGGCTTATATGAAAATGCTTAAAGCATCCTTCTTCATTTGGCTTCCTATTCTGGAGAAGACAGCAGAATAATTCAGATTTTGCTCTTGAACTTTGGTCCAACGGTGACTGAAACTATTATTGAAGCCTGTCAACATGTCGTTTTGTTTTACTGTGTGCTGGTCGTGTGGGTGACCTGGACTTAACTATAAAACCTTTTATACATCCAGGATTTTTTCCCTTTTATTTGCTGTGTGGTTCCTTCTGCTCTCTCGTTCCCTTTCTCTCTTTTTTTCTTTTGTAAGTCAACAGATCTCTCTCTCCCTCTGTCAGATTTACTGCTCCAGCTCCAGTTTCTTCTTGGACTCGCCTGACGTCCGTGGTGTTTCAGTGGAAAGTCCGGAGTTCTTTGCAGGGATTAGGGTACGTCACAGTAATCTGAAGTTTAATTTATTACATAGGCTAATTTGGATCAAAGACGGATCATCTGTTAGCTCTGTTATATGTTTTTGCATGTCTGTGTGGTTCTGTCATTTGGCTTATTATACTTTATTTTTATTTATCTATTTAATATTAACTTATTTGCCGTTCAAGCTAGTTAGCTGATGGTCTCTCAAAAGTCCTCATAACAGGGTGACCAAGTCTTTATCTCTGTTCTGTGCAGCTCAGACCAGCGGTGAGCAGCGTATCTGAGGATGGGAGGCTGTACGAGTTGGTGGTTGAGAGCACAGTTCCTGTCCCGTGTCTGGACGAGTCCTCCTCCTCTACAGAGCAGTGCACTCTGTCTCTGCAGCTCAGCACAAACAGTAAAGGTAACTAAGTTTATATTGAAACCAGTAACTAATCCCTTAGATTCAGATTTTAAGTCCACTGGTGTTGTTAATTGTTCTGTTTTATCATGATGGGAATAAACTCCAACCCCTTGCTGTGTTACAGATGAGGGTTTTTTAGGTGCAGATCTGACTCTGTCCTCCTGTGGGGTGGATCTGACCCGGGGCCCATGTAGGGATGGGGTTTGTAGCCGAGCTCTGATCCACTTCAGCCCCGTCACAGACTTCGTCAAAGACGGCAACAGGACGACTCAGATCTCCATTAAAACCATCAACACACAGAATTATCTCTGGAATGGATACACACCAGAGCACGTTGAGGTAAACAAATGAAATTTAATTATATATATTTATTTTAGATACTTTGTTGATAGCTTATTAATTCATGAAGTTTTTAAAATACTTCCTTGTATATATTCAGCTTTTTGCACATTGTACTATTCATATTTAACAATCTTTTTAAGCTTTCTTCTTTTGATTTCTGATGTTTTTAACTGCTTTTATGACTCTGTCGTTTTTTTAAATATGCAAAGGAGAACCAACTGTTCATTCCTGCACTGTGATCACGTATACAGAGTTTTTTATTTTTAAAGGAATTAAATTAATCTCTCATTTCAGATAACCGTGAAGGACGTCCCATCAGCCTACTGCTACTCCTTCACTGATCCTCACATTATCACATTTGATGGCAGGTACTTCAGTTAATCAGAAAACTTTAGATGTATCATGAACTGTACTTCATTTACTTGCAGTTTGGGGTTTCTGGCCTTTCTGTCTGTTTTGCACTGCAAACATGTAATGATCCATAAAATGAGCTGTAAGGCAAAAGATTCTCTAAATATTTTTCTTTGTGAATTTACAGGCGATATGAGAACTACCAGATAGGCACCTTTGTGCTCTATAAGAGCAGTTTCTGGCCGTTTGAGGTCCATGTACGTCAGTGGGAGTGCGGCAGCTTGGTCCACGCCGCCTCGTGTGTATGTGGCTTTGTGGTGAGGGACGGCGGCGATGTTATCGCTTTTGACATGTGCAGCGGAGAACTGGGTGAAACCAAACCTCACCTGTCTGTGAAGAACAGAGACTTGAGCAAAAGCGGCATTCGCATCACCGAGTCCTACCAGGGACGCAAAGTCACGGTGAGTGAGGATGAGTCGGGGACACTTGAAAAATCTGATACTCCTTTACTAAGACAACAAACTAACACAACAGTTAAATGTTTGAGATAGATACCTGGAGGAATTCTTGATTCATGCTTTGCCGGTCTGCTCGGCCCGCTGCCTGCTTGTTGTTGAAGAAAACCTGCTCCCTTTCTTCATGTGATGCTTCTGAATCCTTGTCTCTCCACAGATGACCTTCTCGTCTGGAGCGTTTGTTCGTGCAGACGTGTCTGACTGGGGAATGAGTCTGACACTGAGAGCCCCCAGTTCAGACTGGAGCCACACTGAGGGTCTATGTGGGACCTATGATGGGCAGTCAGACAACGACTTCCACTCAGCAGGAGGCGCCACACTGGAGTATCTGCACGCTTTTATCTCTGAATGGAGGTCAGTGACTGTTTGAGTGTCATTCAGTTGATATTGCTTTTTTGGAGCAGTTAACTTTTTTTTCACTGATCACAGACGTGTAGATGTCAGACTTGTTATTTCTCTAAGCTGACTTATAACTCGTACAGCTGTGTCAATCTCATCCCCACTTGTCGCCATTTTTTGGGCCCCCCCATTTTCCTGTCAGACCCTGTTCCCTCTTCGCTGACATCTTCTCCTTTCCATCTCTCAGACTCCCTCCAGGCAACAGCCTGTTTGACACCGTGCCATCCCACCTGGATACACTGAGCCCCCGCAAGTACTGTAACTGTCAGTCAGAGCCCCGCCTCACATCTCCAAGAGCTCGATCTCAACCAGTCACCTCCTCCGACTCCACCTGCTCTCATCATGGCAACGTGCGTCTCCCCGGTGTCATCCCCACTCTGGACGTCACAGCTGAGTACATCAGCTCAGTGGAGCTACTCAGAGGTGAAGGAAATGAAAGACAGCTGCTGCCTCGAGGCCAATCCAACCTTAACACCCAGGATCGATTCCCCTTAAGAGCCTCCAGGGATGGAGCTTCAACTTCAGCTCACCACCAGAAACGGAGAGGCAGGCGGCAGAATCACCGCTACGTTTCTAACTCTCGGCACCAAAGCCTGAGCCAGTCCGATCTGGAGGGCTTCACCTACTTCTTCCCAGAGGACCACGAAGCAGCAGCTCAGCCGGACTCTTCCCTAATGTGGCCTACACCTTCTGGACTGACCGAACAGCAGGCCAGGACTCAGTGCCAGCAGACTGTGGCAAACTCCAGCATAGCGTTAGGTTGCAGGCGCCTGTTACAAGAGTCAAAAATTAGCCATGTGGTTTCTATGTGTGTTACCGACCTACAGCTGAAGGATGAGGTGTCATGGCTGAATGCGACATTACCTCTGCTGGAAAATGAGTGTGAGAGGAGGCTGATAGAAGAGAGGAGGAGAGAGGAAGAGTACCAGGATGTTCTGGCTGTCCTCAGGTGCCCCAATCACTGCAACTGGAACGGCCAGTGCTCAGAGTGGGGCTGCGTCTGCTTCCCGGGATTTGGGTCATATGACTGCAGCATGCTGTCTGGTAAAATACTAAACATACACTGACACACTAGTCTTAGATAGGTTTTTAATCTAGCCATTATCAGCTTACTGAGGATATATCTGTGTATATGAGGGCTGAAAAGTATCGATACATAGTTTTTATATGTGGACATGTGGTTTGTGATGTGCAATAAATGCTCGTCTGTGTTTTTTATTGTTGATGTTGTGAAGACCAGATCCCAGAGATCACTGAGTTGGAGAAGGAGGGTCTGTGTGACGTCCGACAGGGAGACTGCTCCACCGTCCAGGTGTACGGTCACGGTTTCAAGGACTCCTACGAGCTCAAGTGTGAGTTTGTCAAAGAAAAGGTACTTTCTGCTTCTTGCTCTGTTCACACAATGGGTTTGCTGTGTATGCATCCTCTGTTCTGGCACTTCAACCATTTTTTTCTTCAGTTGTTGGAGCTACAAAGTGCTGACTGATATTCTGTCCCTTCCTCCCTCTCCCCCTGTGTCTCTTATCTCCTTCTCCCTCTCTTCCGCTGTGTCTCTTGTCAAGTTCGTGGATGGGCAGTGGGTTCTGGACGAGCCCCAGTTTGTCCTGGCCATCTTTCTGGATGTGACGGCTCTGGAGTGCCAGCTCCCTCTGGAGGACAGCCGGGCTCCTGCAGACCAGGATCTGGAAACAGCGACAAACAGACCACTGGCTCGCTGGCAGATCAAAGTTAGTCGTGTCTTCAACCGTTTCTGCACTGCACACTGGTGAAACTGCTGTAAAATAAAATCAATCCATTATCTCCAGCATCCGTGAACATCCATCCTGGTGATACTGGTGTCCTTCTCTCAGCTTTCTCTCTTTCAGTGTTTATTCCTCTTTTGTCTTTATACAAAGACGAGATCCTCTTATGGATTAACGTTAAGCTTATTTTGCATAATATTTCATTATCTCAGAATCTCCCAATATGAGATTACACAGTAAATCTGCAGTGAAGTAGTGAAAGGCAGACAGATGCGACGCTTGTTGTTTTTTCTGCTGCCTGCAGTCGTGGAAAATTGCCGACAGGGTTCAGTTGGAGGTTTTCTTCAGCATCAAAGTGGTTTAGGAGGAAAATTGACTCAGCAGCGTGAAACAGTGGAAATTGATTGGCTTACTCAAACTGCCAAGTGCATGAAACAAAGCTGAGTGGGGGGACATTTCTTTCACAGCAGTTAGATTTGGTAAACATGAGAACACACTGAGGACGTCCTTCCCAGCATCACAGTGCCTGAAGTTTAGATTGTTTCTAAGGTTTACCTCAAGGTCAAATTACATTATTCTTACATTATACATTGTACTGTATTTAAGTTTTTGGGGATTAAATGGATTGATTTGAAAATGTGAGCAAATACAGTTCAGTTCATTTGTTCAATGCTTTTCCCAGTGATCCACAGTAACCAAGCTTCTGCTGATGGCAGGTATCCAATGATGGCTACAGTTACAGCAACGCCAAGATACTGACTCTGTATGATGGAGCCTGTCAGATCTGCAGCCTCGACACTGAAGTCCTCTGCACCCTGAGGGTAAGACTTCTCTCCTGATAGTGATATTAATTTAATGCGTGGATCAAAAACTGGAAATATCTCCAAAGATTAATTTCCCTCTCAGCATGGTTTCCTTCATCCTTTAAGTGTCACAGCTTCACTCACACTTTGCTCCAAAACTCAGGTGTTAAAGCTCTACTTACATCTGTTCTGGGTGAAACAATGTTAAAATGTGGAGAATTAACAAACTTTACAGCCATTAATTACAGCTCAAGCCTAGCTGGCACCCTGGGGCAGATCCGTGGTAGTCTTGCATGACTTGTGCAAAAATTTTAGACTGCAGATGAAACACAGATATTTAATCTGCTGAAAATAAAAGGCTTTATACATAATACAGCAGTTGTGATGTTGGTAAGCATCAGCCACTCATCTCACTTTTAAAGGATTTAAGATGCACATTTACAGGTGCAATATGTAAGAATTCTTATTCAAAACAAATAGAGGGCAGCAAATCACCAGAGTAACCACTAACTGCTGCGGTCTGTAGCTGCCGTTAGCTAGTTAGCTCAGTTAACAGTGCAGGTAGCAGTTTGGACTGGGAGCTCAGGGATCAGGGGATAGTTGGAGTTTACAGCGCTAGCACAGGAGCTTTGGACTGTGATGGGCGACAGGGCCTGCTGGTTAGCATGCTAACTTCAGTAGATATCTCTTTAACATAATACGTACAGTAGACATCATAATGTCAAAACTGCTGTTTCCTCACTTTCTGTTGATGCTTCAAGTTTCCACATCACACTTGTGTTTTCTGAATATTGGACCAGGATTGGCTACCAAACTTTTTGTCATGTCACAAATCATGCCCGTAGGCATTTAAAAAACATTTTTCAATTTACACTTTGAGCAATGAATGTGAAAACAGCCTTCTGGTGTCAAACTCTGCACACACATCATTCTACACAGTGAAGCTCAAACATTCAACTGCAGGAAACAAGAATAAAAACACAGATTTGACTGGAGGGGGACTTTAACAGTCATGTTTACGCTTTAAGTGAATGTTAGTCTCAAGCAGAAACTTGCTGAAAAAGTCCACACATGCCCTGAAGAAATACCAGTTATACTGAGTTTGAGAGAAATGTTCACTGACGCTGTCTGTTTTCAGCCGTTTTCAGACATCCAACAGAAACTTGGGATGTTTTTTTCTGTTATTTGTTGTGTTTGTTTCCCAGGAGAAAACCTGCAACATCGACGGCCTATGTTACAGCGAGGGGGAGTCCAATCCCAGCAGCCCTTGTCTCACATGTCGCCCAGACTCGTCCAAACACACCTGGTCCATAGCAGAGAGTATGTACATTGAAACGCCACTGTTTCACATCTGGTTTGTCTCACAGCGCCTTCATATTATCAGGAGTCTAGACTACACCGAGCACGATGTTGGATTGATGTAAAAGTTTCTGATGTGTCACTTCCTCAGTCGAGCTGAGGTTGGATAGCCATCACTGAGTTTTCTGCTCGTCGCTCAGGGCTGTTTTGATAATTTGTCAGCAGCTCTGTGCAGATTGGAGCCATTGAAGTTGCTTCATTCCCCCGGCGCTGATATGAGGAGAGCTTACCTCATTGTTACACTTTCTGACCAACTTTGCTCCTTCAACTTAAAGTAGGTCAAACGGTGCTTTGCTTCACTTACGAGAGATGATGTAGCTTCGACTTTATTTAAGTTAAATCACTGATCTAAATGACAATTATAGCATGACAGTGTGGATTATTGATTGGACTGATTCTATCTATTGTAAGACAAATTGGGGTTGAGAGCACATAAGACCAATTAAATCTATTTTTTATTATGTTGTGGTTATTTTGTTCTGACTTATTATTGCGTGATTCGGTCGTTCAAACTTCAAGTCCTTCAAACTATTTTAACAAAAATCAGCAAATCAAAATCTACATTTTGTCCCATTTTCATCTGTGTACATCCTGCAACCTTCGACTTCTCTGCTGTCTGTCACGACATTATTTCACTTGACTGGTTCATTCAGTCTCTTACTTATTCCTTATTTCGCTGTGTTTCCTCTCAGAGAACGAGCCTCCGGCGCTCCAGTCGATGGCGTTTCGTCTCCGGTCCTTTCAGGGAGAGAATTTCATCTACCAGCTACAAGCTCAGGACCCCGAGGGCTCGTTGGTGCTCTTCACCCTGGAATCGGGTCCTGAGGGAGCATCTCTGTCTCCAGCCGGCCTGCTGACGTGGAAGGCTACGGCTGAAACTACAGACACACACACTTTACAGTTTATTGTGACGGACGACTGTAATGCTGAGACCAGAGCCTCCATACAGGTAATCCTGAGTTTATTGTCCTTTTGTTCAGGTCATGTTGTGACCTGAACAGTTTCATACAGTACAAGTACAAAGTAGGTGAAGCTGTTCAGTAGTTAGTTAGCGCTAGTTTGCATTTTCCTCTGATTGCAGTTGTGATTGTGAGAAATTCAATGAGCCCAAATGTCAGGGATGAATAATTTTAACAAAAGTTGTAGATTATTTAAATATAATCCTCTGTTTATATATTTTCTTTTGGGATAAACAAATCATTACATATGTGGATACTGTTTGTTTAATATATATATATATATTAATATTAACTATAATTCTCTCAGAAATGAGAAAACAAGACATTTTTTATTGGTCTATTTTTTAGACGCACATCAACGACTTAAAGACCTTGTGACAATTAGTTTACTGCAGATAAGTTAAGCAGGTTGAGCAGCGTCACTGCAGCTGTCGGCCTCAGTTACCTGTACAGCAGCAGCTCAGCAGTGCATATTGAGGGAGGGCTGAATGTGTCATTTTGCACAAGTAAGTGAATTTTTGGGGGGCTTAAAAGTGCCGACCACAGCTTTTGGTTCTCCATTGGTAGTTCCTTGTTGCTTCCTCCCACTAGAGGGTGCTAATGATATATAGTGTTTAACTCATGACCAGTCTCTGTGTCACAACTACATGTGAGAGAGTCATTCTAAGTAATTCTGATGAACACCTAAAGCGTTCTTCAAAGACACATGAGAAACACCATCTGAGAAAACATTGTTGTCAGATTACAAACCTGCATTTAGCCTATTGTTTCTTTCCATCAGGTGTCTGTGGGCTCCTGTGAATGTCTGAACGGAGCTTCCTGCGTGACCAACGTCAACCTTCCTCCCGGCAGCGGGGAATACCTGTGTGCGTGTCTGGATGGATTTAAAGGTGAAAGGTGTGAGGTGGACATTGATGACTGTAAACCGAACCCCTGCAGACTGGGACGCTGTATCGACGGCCCCAACTCCTTCTCCTGTATCTGCCCAGCTGGAATGACAGGTAGAGATCAACCTGCAGAGCTGTTTCCTTCAAAACACAAGTACACACAGCAAGAGGAGTAGGAGAGTTTTGATTCAGTAGTGGCTTTAATCTGTAATCTTATTGACTGAGAGCTTATTTTCAAGTTGCGGCCATCACTCCTATTAGTTTTATAACATTTTAGTCACCAAGAATGTGCTGAAAAATGCAGAGATGTTCCTGGTAGATGTTTCTTAACAAAGAAGTTAGTTTTTAAAATAATTTCTTCAGGTGTTTTGTGCCTTTATTGGACAGTTGACAATAGAGAGAAGACAGGAACTGATGTGAGAGAAAGCGAGATGGGAAATAAAGAGAATATTTAATACTGAAAACACCCACCCATTTTTCATAATATATGTCTAAGTTTTGTACATAGTCTAATATTTCATGTGTTTTCAGGTCGTACATGTAGAGAAGATATAGACGAGTGCGTCTCTCAGCCTTGTTTCCATGGAGTCGGCTGTAACAACACACTGGGCTCCTTCATCTGTGGAGTCTGTCCACCAGGATACAGCGGTGACGGGAAAAACTGTGCACGTAAGTCTTGAATCAAAAAAGGGATAGTTTTATTTTTTGAATGATAGGGATGGGAATATCTTCATCTTTCTATTTGTTTCCAAGGTAACCAAGACTCTCCGGTCAGAGAAGCAGCGACCACACCAGCAAGGGTACCACAGGTTTCACTCAGGCCCAAACCAACGGGCCCGTCGCCGTGCTCTAGACGGCCGTGTCACCCGGGGGTTCAGTGTTTTGAGAGCGTTCACGTCTCAGCGGGCTTCGTCTGTGGACCCTGTCCTCCCGGTCTCCATGGAAACGGAAAAACGTGCACAACAACAGGTGAGAGCGAAGCAAACTCTTTCAATTCACAACTGATGCCGGTGACAGGACACTGGTGACCAAGCTTTGTGGTTTTGATTTGTAAACAGTCTTAGAAAAATTCCCAATACTCTCATTTAAAAACAATTGTCAAAAACAATTGTACTTTTGATAATAGCTAAGTAGTTTATATTGTCTAAAGTAAATTGAAATGCTAATTTATTGCTGTTGTTTTGAGAAATCATTACCCTCAGGATGCTAGTTTATGTGGTCATGTGTTGATAAAACTGAGGCTATATTTGTGTTAGTTTTTTAAGTCATATCCTCTAACTTCCAGTATTTTACAGGTCAGGGGACAGTCGCCAGCGGAGCAGATGGTCATATTCACATCTTCAAATCAAATTCCAGCAAGGACATGACACCCACCTCTTCCTCTTCCTCCTCTTCATCATCTCCCACCTCCCCCAGAAGACCCGCTGACAGGAGGACAAGACCAGACGCCACCATCTCCAGTATCAGGAGAGTTTCATCCGGTGACAGAAAGACCACAGCAACGCCGCAGAATCAAACTGCAACCAGAGTGCTGCTGAATCCCGACCTCACCACCGGGGTCAGATGGGGGTCAACGTCTCAATATGTGACCTGTGCTGACTCTCCCTGCTTCCCAGGTGTTCCCTGTGAGCCCACTGTTACCGGGTCCTTCAGGTGTGGACGCTGCCCGTACGGTTACAATGGAGATGGAGTCGCGTGTAAAGGTACAGATGTCACGATTAAACAGCTTCATGAGGACCGTTAATGTTTGAGAACTACAGATGTTAACTTTCAGATATTTAATAGAGAACAAAGAGGCAAAACAAACAAACTGAACTTGTTATACTATTACTTCCTGACCTGAATATATTTGAAAGGAAGAAAATACAAGATGCCCATTAGTGCAAGACTAAATAAAAATGCCTTTGTTCCTGCGAATCTGCCAATTTTATGTAAATTATATTCAAATCCAATCATCTTTGTCAACACAACATCTGTAGGTGAGGCTGATTCAATCAAGGCTTGTTTGTCAAGACAGTTTGACAACACTTGCCTGCACCAACTCACCATATTAATGATATGGTGTCTAGAGTTGCAAAGATTAGTCAGTTGAAAGAAAAAGTGTCATATCACGTTCACATTACATGTTTATGACCTGACTTTCATATCAGGAGAAAAGAAAGAAAGAAGAAAGACCACATTCTTCATCCTACAAATTAAAAGCTGAATTCATAGGCAAATAATGCACCATTGTTCAGTTCTACACACTTACTAGGTTTGCTTCTGCAGTCTTAAATGCATGATGGTGGCCAATTTTAATGTTTGCAAACTTAAGATAAATATAACATAACATTACTAAGTCAGTTTAATGACTTTGTGCTTGTGAAATACACTGTGTGTTAATAGTAGCTACTTGTCACTTCCTGTCGTCGTGTTTCTTGAAATAAACGTGTGATTTGATTTCAGCTGTGTGCAGGTATCAGTGTGGGAGGAACATGGAGTGCACTCTGCCCAACACCTGCACCTGTAAGGAAGGATACACCGGATACAACTGTCACATTGGTGAGAGGGAGCGAATTCTGATGGACCATGACTTGTTTATTTTGTGCTGGAAAAAGAAGTTCACATATTCAAGAAAAGGAAACCCCCGGAGTCCTCTGCACGCTGTCACGGCACATTACCTGTTAAATCACCTCGGAAGATTTTGGCTGATTTATCTCAGCGTCTGATTTCGTTGCCACTTTTCTTCCCTCTCAGCCGTGTGCCGACCCGACTGCAGGAACCAGGGGAAGTGTGTGAAACCGAACGTGTGTGAATGTCCTGCGGGCTACAGTGGGCCCACCTGTGAGGAAGGTAACCTGAGCTCGTATTCACACCTGTCTAACATGCTGATGCAGGCACCAACACTGCTCACAGAATACTGATGAGTCTCCTTGTGTTGTTTACAACCCTGTGTCGGTGTGTAGCGAGCTGCGAGCCGCCTTGTCAACATGGAGGCACGTGCCTGGCCAGAAACCTGTGCACCTGTCCCTACGGCTACGTGGGACCCAGATGTGAAATCAGTGAGATGCTACTTAACTACTTTGATTGGATGAAACATTGTGTGAACTTGTTGTAATTTGTCTTTGTGTTAGTAGTAGTGACAGTGACACATTTTTGTTGCATTGACTCAGGAAGACGCTAATTCTCTTTCTTGTTAAGAGTTTGAGGACAAGGTTGATTTGACTCTCATGTCTAAACGATAAGATATGAAGCTACAGCTAGCAGCTGATTAGCTTAGTTTAAGGACTGGAATCTGGGGTCAACAGCTAGCCTGGCTGAAATCCCAATAGTTGTGGCCATGTGTTCGGTGCTGTGTCGGGGTATACAACCAGCGGATTTTAGTTCTTATTACAGATTAAACAAACAAGTTATTCTGTTTAAATCTGTAAGCTTAGTGGTGCTGGTAAGTGTATTTTGTTACCTTTTATACTGAGACAGGCTTAGCTGTTTAGCTAGTCAGCTGCCAGCAGTAGTTTTAAATTTAGTGTGCAAACACGAAAGTGGTATCAATCTTCTCATCTTCCTTTTTAGTTGAGTTTCTGAGGTTGGAAGAAGTGTGCATGATAATCATTTATCTTTTTCAGTGGTGTGTAACAGGCACTGTGAGAACGGAGGCGAATGTGTCTCTCCTGATGTCTGCAAATGCGAACCGGGCTGGTACGGACCGACATGTAACTCAGGTACATCACACACAACATCACGCCTGAATCTAACTTCCTGTTTCAACACACATCTCATATTTTATAGAAGACATTCCTAGATGGCACAAAATTGGATCTCAAAACGAATGACTTGCATTTGAGCCCTTAAATTGTAACTGTTGCCAAAACACTACAGTAACTCTTACATCACCCGAGACGCCAAAACATGCAGTCCTTTCTCTGCCGTATACTGTAATCTGAATGTGCTCCTTGTGTCCTCCACAGCTCTGTGTAACCCCGTCTGTCTGAATGGAGGAACCTGCGTGAAGCCCAACATCTGCGCCTGTCCCAGTGGCTTCTACGGCTCTCAGTGTCAGATTGGTAACGCTGTGATGAATACAGAATCATGTTTCCATTTCAGCTATTAGGAGAAGCTATCAGGGTTTAAAAGATTCACTGGTTTTCTCATTCTGATTTCTGATGGAGGTCCTTCTCTGATCACAGCTGCAAAAAACAATTGAAGATATATCAGCACTTTAATACAAAGATATCAACATACATACTAGAAATATTTGAGAATAAGTTGCAGTAGTGAGGATTTATTTTTTATTACGAGGATTCTGTGATGCTTTCTCACCTCTTATTCAAACATACTGATGCACGAGAGGTTGGAGTTTCTGTCAATATGTCAAGTATGATTTATTTACTTCTAGAAGTCATATGCACATTGTTTGTCACTGTGTTTTTCAGCTGTATGCAGTCCTCCTTGTAAGAACGGAGGTCAGTGTAGGAGGAACAACGTATGCTCCTGCCCTGAAGGCTACACAGGAAAACGCTGTCAAAAGAGTAAAATCACTGAACTCATATTTGAAAACAGTCATGATTGTCCCTGATAATACCAAATAATAATAATTCTCATAAATGTGTAAACCAATGTGCTGCAGGTGTGTGTGAGCCAATGTGCATGAACAAAGGCAAGTGTGTGGGACCCAACACTTGCTCCTGTGCGTCAGGATGGAGAGGGAAGAGGTGCAACATACGTGAGTGACTCCATGTTTTTTTTGTATCCATACGCACCAAATCTTTTCATCTTTGGTACTGCATCCAGGTGAAGGATGCAGAGCGGCAGATGTTGCTGTAGACCGTGTTCACACTTCTCTCTCTGTTCTCACTGCAGCTGTCTGTCTGCAGAAGTGTAAAAATGACGGTGAGTGTTTGGGACCAAACACCTGTCACTGCCCCGGCGGCTGGGAAGGTCTCCAGTGTCAAACACGTGAGTTTGATCATGACACAACAATGCATCGATACAGAGACTCTGACCAGGACACAGTAGAGTAGAGCACAGGAGTGGACTTACCTGCCATTTTACCTGAAGTTTCTTTTTAACGTTGTATAGTTTGTTATTAAGATAAACAGAAAAATATATTTATGTCATTTAATGTATTTTTGAATTATGTAATCTTCAGTGTTAACGCAACTTAAAATCCTGTGATACTGATTCCCTCCTCAGCGGTTTGTAAACAGCGGTGCCTTAACGGAGGGAGGTGTGTCCTCCCCGACTACTGCCACTGTCGGAAAGGCTACAAGGGCCTCACCTGCGCATTAAAGGTCGGTACCGGAGTCACACTTCATATGTAGTGATTGTCTCTGTGTATCTCAGTTGGAAAAGTAATAAGCAGCACTATTAACTCCAGGGTTAAAGGTTGTGTTCCCTCTGTGGCTGTCCTTCAGTAGCTCCAGTTTGTGCCTCTTAGCCTTACGTTTACGCTCTTCTTGTTGTTTCTACAGTTGAATGTTTGAGCTTCACTGTGTAGAGTGATGTATGTGCAGAGTTTGACATTAGAAGGCTGTTTTCACATTGATTTTTTTAAAGTGTAAATTCTCTCTGTGCTGATTGTGAATCGGATTTTTAAGAGGCGGGCCTACGGGCATGATTTGTGACATCACAAAAAGTTTGGTAGCCAGTCCTGGTCCAATATCCAGCAAACTTGAAGCCTTCAGTGCTCATACACTGAGAATAGGCTTCAGAGTGAAGGAGGAGACATCTTGCATTTTCTTATAGTCTGGGATGTTTTCACTAGGTGCCATTTTAAGGATTTAATGTGGAAATTATACTTTTATTTCTGCAGGAAAACATGTCAGACAAACATTAGAGATTTTTTGTATTTTGTTAATACATCTGTAGAGGGGATCTTTAATTATAAATACTACTGTTTGACAAACCCAGAAGGTCATTCAACACAGTCACAGCTTAGGAAATGGGTTTAATAATTTTAACAGTGCAGCAAATGGAATATTTTTCCATCCAGATGGTTAGTAGAGTCTTTTAGGATTCTGGAAATACGTTCAGAGCAGTGAAAAAAAAAAGTGACTCAAAAGTAACGCAAATATGTAAGAGGCACTAACTTTGTCGTAGTTCTGCATGATACTGTAAAAAACCTCAGATTAAAAGGCACTGACCACCTTGGATTTATTTGGAAACATAGCATGTGAAATCTAATTTTATTGAATTTATGTTTGCACCTTTACAGGCATCACAAGCATGATGGAGAAAGATGAAAAAATGGGATGAAAGAAGCTACAAAATGCACAGAGCAAGAAGAGAGCACCATAAATTGTTGTGTGTATGTATGAGTGTGTGTGTGTGTGTGTTGATGGATAGTGGCGTGTGCTTGAATGTGCGTCTCTGTGCACATCTGAAGGCTAACAGAGGGACTTGATGTATTGCACTTGTCGTTGCGTCCCTGTATATCACTACCTCAAGGCTCAAAGTGACACACATCTGTTAAGTGCATCTGCAGCTCACACAGAGACTTGACGCAGAGTGTTGCTGCTGCACGACGTTATGTAAAATAAGTCAATGAAAAATGAATCTGTTTCAGTTACGACTCATTCAGAAGAAGTAGGTTGTTACCAGCGAGCTTTTAGTTTTAGGTTTTTCACACTTTAGCAAAATTATAGCCTGGTTAAACCTTTAAAAAAATGATGTTCACTGAGAAATAGAAGGTATGCTTTATAAGGTTTGCCTAATTTAGATGGTACACATCAGTAACCTGTGTTAGACTGAAGACGTTCATATGGAAATGTTGCGATTTAACAAACATTTGTTTTCTGTATCGCTTTTATTAATATATTGTTTGATTTGGCCTGTTTAAGTTATGGACTTTTATCTATTTACACTGACACTAAGTATATATGTTGAAGTAATGAGTTTATATAGGGTTTGTTTTAAAAAAAAGAAATCTCTGTCAGCACCAGATTACACTACAGAACAAGTATGTGACAAAATAAAGAAAATGTACTATTGCTATGCTTTTGTTTTGTTAAATGAGCTTTCATAACACATGCAAAACACTCCACTTTATTCATTTAATAACAAAAATCCGTACAGTACAGAGCATGTTGATACAGTAAAATGAGAACAATGTTTCTTAAAAAAGAATTACATTACAAAAAAATGTAAAAACTAACAATGTTTTAGCTTCGTCCTCATCAGCACAAAGTCCCGCACTGGGCCTCATTGACCTCTGACCTCTGCAGGGTCACACTAGTGGGACTTTTTCCTCTCCTCGCAGCGAGGGCCAGAGAAAGGGGGGCGACAGCGGCATTTATCGGGAGAAATACATTTCCCTCCATTCAGGCAGGGCTTAGCGCACACAGCTACAGCCGAGAGACACAAACAGACAAAAGAAACAACAATGAAAGTGTTTTTAATCATTTGTAAAAACCTGAGAAACAAGTCAATGACTGAGAAGAGCTTGTAAATCCTGACACCACAGAGTGTTTCCATGTCTGGGGGTTTTTGTCACATCTGGAAAAAGCACTAAGCTAAAAACTTTCCTTTAGCATGCAATTCATATCATTCTGGGCTGTTTGGCAGCTGATTCCTGAACCATTTATCTTCACAGTTAGATGTAGACAGTTCACAGGGATCCAGGGATACACAACAAACACAAAACAAAGTTTGGAGGAGCAGGAGAGGAAGACGAGGGACACAAAAGAAATCATGCTTGTAAAGTGCACTGATGCATACGAAGGGCTTGGTCTTTACTCACCAGTATGGCAGGCACCACCCAGCCATCCCTCCGGACAGCTGCAGATTCCTGGAGCCACACAGATTCCCCCGTTCCTGCAGCCTTGAGGACAGATCGCTGCACAGGGAACAAACCATAGAGAGACATTCTCAGCATGCCAGGAAACAACCGAGCTTTAGCTATGGAAATAACGTAATCCGGATGAGTTAAAAGAACAGCGGACATTTTAGGAAATGTGCTCATTTACTTTCTTGCAAGGAGTTCGGTGAAGAGATCAGAACCCCTGAATGTGAAGCTACAGCCAGCAGCTGATTGGCTTAGCTTAACATAAAGACTGGAAACAAAGGAAACAGTTAGCCTGGCAATGAAAATGTTATATCCTGTTTGTTTAATCTGTAAACAGCATCAGCCGACAACAACAACAACAAAAAAAGATGTGTGAACATGAAAAGTTGTGGTTTGACAGATGCTGGCTAGCTGCTTCCCCCTGTTTCCATATCTTAAAGTGTCTAAAAAGTATTCCTTTAAAACCTTATATGTTACCTATATGTCATATAACAGATTGCATGATTTCGTAGCCGTGACCTAAGCTAACCGGCTATAGAAAGTAAATAAGAATATTTTTTTAAATGTCAAACTATTCTGTTTGACCTTATAAAACCCCAACTTGTCATTTTTAAACACCATTTTTTAAATACTGATTAAACAAACAAGATGTTAATTATTGAGCTTTAGAGGAGCCGATGGGCAGATTTAGCTAGTTGCTAGCTGTTTACCTCTATTTCAGATTGTATGCTTAGCTTAGCTTAAACCAGTTAGCTGTAGCTTCCTATTTAGTGTAGCCTACAGACAAGAAAACAAATTAGCAATTTTTCACAATGGCGAAGTATTTCTTCAAAATCTCAGTAGTTAGAGATGAAACCAAGAACGACTGTTTTTCAGGAGCAGATTAGCTTAAAGATGAACGTGGTAGCCGAGGACACAGACATTTGAGAGCTAAACACCACGTGTATGGATACTTCAGAAGACTGAAGAAGATCAGAAAAGGCTTCATTTCTAATCACAAGTGTTTCAAAACCTCTCGACAGCTTTGATTCTGTACTTGAACCGCAATGTACTGCCAAGAACGTCTCAATCATCGTTCACAGGCTGTAAATCTAACTGGCATTAACAGCATTAAGTTACATGAATTGCTGCGGGGGTAAACTGAACGTTGCTTCCTATCATGACAGTAACTTGGAACTGGAAAAGCATTCAAAATGTTTGGGCTCCGGCTGAGAGACTCTGACTCTTGACCTGTGGTGTTAATAGGGCAATTAGATACGGCTATAAACAGACCCTCTTGGCATTTTGAGCCCGTCCAGCTCGAGGGGCAGATGCACTTGGCCACTCCGTTGACAGCGATGCATTCCCCTCCGTTCCAGCATCCCGCGTCACACGTCACTGCAGAAAGACAGACACGGGTCGCACATATCAGCCCCGTCCTCACGGGTTTTAAAAGTGTAGCCTATAACTTGGCCAAGGACAATCCCACAGGAAAAACTGTTCAGTTATCTTTTCTGTAAACGTTATCACCCTCTCCACAACCTTTTGGCCTCTTGAGCCCTGAAAATGATTCTGTGTGTGGACTACTTCGGACCATTAGTCACTATTTGTATGTCTTGCAGTGTTTACTGGGTTTTAATTTTATTTCTAGAAGGTTATGAAGATAAAATTATCAAGTAATGCTGGATAAGAGAAAATCTGGAATAAATAAACATCATTTCTATGTTTTTATTCCTGTTGATTGTCTTACAACTCCTCAGATTATCTTGTCCCGACCATGAAGCTGTAAAACACTGGCTGAATGATGTTTCACAGAATTTAACTAAATGTTTTTTTCCAACAATAAGACACTTTTTAATATATTTACTCCTAAATAATATCATATCTCTTCAACACCCCACTTTATATGTGATGTGACTGTAATTGTCTCACATAAAATCCTGAGGACACGACCTCAGTTTCCTCAATGGCAGCTGAAGCCTTCCTCGTACTGGTTATTTAACCTTTAGTCTCATTTACGATGAAATCACATAAAGGTTGAGACACTGGAGACATTTTTAGTGCTGCAGTTTTGAAAAGAAAAGAAAAATCTAGCTGCTCTACTTTCCGACTGGAGGTGAGAAGGAGTCTGGTGCGTGTCTGGAGAAAGAGGGACAGCTGAGTGTGGGAATGTTTGGATACAGATCTACTGTGTCACACTGAAGAAGGGAAACACTACAGGATGGATTCAAAATAAAAGCATGAAGTGAACACGTCAGAGTCCTCCAAAGTTCACAATAACTGTAAAACCAACCACATATTTAATTTCACAAGACACTGCAAACAAACCCGCTCACCTTTGTGACAGTATCTTCCTCCAAACCCAGGAGGACATCTGCATTTTCCAGGGCGGAGACACTCCCCTCCATTTTTACATTTTGGATAGCAGTTGGCTGCATTCACACAGAAAACACACACGGTTTTAAAACTCTGGTTCAAAGTGTTGGTCCGATACGGTCTTTGTCAAATGTGTTCTGGATTAAAGGTGCACTACGCAGATTTTAATCATAGAGAAAGATCTTCATTGACTGATTTTACTGCCAAACTGACCTTAAAAGGACAACACAGTTTCATACTGGTTTACTTTGTGTTATATGTGGCGGACCCTGCCACCTTTCTAGCTTCAAACAGTGTCGTGGGACCTTATTTTACTCTGAGAACAGCTTGTTTATTCAGTTATGGAAAAAACACATGCATAGCGTCCCTTTAAACTGACCAAAGTTAGCCTACATTACCCCTGCTTTAGGGGGAAATCATTTACAAAGCTTGATTTATTGTTTGTATGTAGTTTTGGCACATTTAAGTGCATGCAACTAAATTATGACTCAATGTTTTGTATTATATTGTCTACAAATCTCTGTATCTGTTGTTCTTCTACATAAGGAAGATATGTATAAACTTTATTACAGGGTCACAGGAATACAAAGCCCAATAAATACAATAAAACACAAAATAAATCAGTAGTTTCCAACATGTAACTCATGCATATTAAAGATAAACGATCAGATTAAAGGTTGGTATCATCACCATACTGGCAGGTCTCCCCCTCGTAGCCCCTGGAGCAGAAGCATGTGTTGTTCCGGATGCAGATCCCGGCGTGTTCGCAGGGCGGCTCGCACTTCGCTTTGGGGTCGAAAACGAACCCGACCGCGACTCCGCGGGGCGCGTCCGACCGCGCGGAGCAGACGCCGACCAGAGCCGCCAAGAGCACCGCAGAACCGAGACCCGCGAAACCCATGTTCGGTGACGTGCTTGTCCCACCAACTTGTGAGAGGGAGGAAGGAAGGAGCAGGACAGAGAGGGGAGGACGGAGGTGGAGGAGAAAAGCGCCGAGACGTCTCCACGTCGCCCCCGTCGGTGCCGGCCGGGGGGGGGGGAGTGTCCTGGTGTGGGGGCTGGATGTTAGGAGATACTGGGGTGTGGGGTAAGTTTGGGAAGTGGTCACAGACACACGACATTACTCAGAGTTAACTGAAATATAAAATATATTCGTCAAACATGTTTTTTTTCAAAGCAGTTTTCTCGAAATTCGGCGGCAACGTAACGGTGACGATGTGTTTTAGCTAGCAACCGTTAGCTGTTAGCTTAGCAAAGCGTTTAGCTGATTAACTGTTTCTCTTTCTCAGAATAGGAGCGCTAACCAGTTAACTAATTTATATATTTAGCAATAACAGCAATTAAACCAAAGCTGAACAACTAAAAAAACAAGCTCTCTGAATTTGATACTGCTTCAAAACATAAAGTAACTTAACCGAGCTAGCGTTAACTAGCTTAGCTTCAGTTGGCAGTTATTGACCTTGACTTAACTATAGTTAGGCTAATGGTTGAAATGGTCTCAGAAACACTGAAATATCCCTGACTAATTTTGAGTAGTGCATGTAGTAAAATGTCCGCATTAATGGACTTGTTATGTATTGTTCTGTTTTATACAGGGTCTTTGCTGTTATGTGGTTTTCTGTTTACCCGCCCAGGGACAACAGATGCTAACTAGCTGCTAACTAGCTCTGGTGCAGTTACTTTTAATTGTGTGCTGTCCCATGGGTCAACTACTAGCTAAACTGTTTAAAAAGTCACAGAACTTTTTTTTTTATAAACTCTTAATGGATATCCCCAACTTTTCTCAACAGTAACGTTACTAAATCATGGATCATGGAGTCCTTCCTTTGTATATTTCTTACACAAGTTGGTATTTAAAATAGATGTGTAAACAACCAATGGACAACAAACCTATAGTTTCAGTAATTTCTGCTCAGGCTGTTGTTTGGTGATATTACACCTTGCAGATAGGTTGAATTTATAAAAGTAGGATTAAGGACTATTTGCCCAATGAATGCACAATGTCCTGTTATTGAACACTGTGTAATTGTAATGTAATTTGTGTTAAGTCAGTTGTTTCTTTTATGTGAAATTTCTTACGTTGATTGTTTCAAGTTGCTATTTGTTCCTTGTAAAAATGAAACCTAAATTAACTGCTGGATAACAGTTAACTGTTCATTGTGTAAACATGAGGAGTCGTAATGTCGTTCACCTCCTCTGAACACGCTGCAATGAGACGAGGAAAACCTCAGCGAGATGAATGTGACAGGCAGGAAAAAGCTTTGCAGTGAAGCCGACTAGCTTATTATTTTCAGAAAGCACGACTTGTTTTAAGATGAGTTCAAGTAGAGCACATGTGGAAAAGCCATTTCCCTTTTACCTGGTGAGAGGAAGTGCTCAGCCTATATGAAATGTGGGGTGAGGGGAAGGTCTGCAGTAATGGCAATAACACAACCAGATGGAAGTGGGCCTCTGTACAGTGCAACATGTTGAGTGAGAGCTAACAGGAAAGTAGCTTTCCATATGATTCAAATTGCTTGGCCTCAAAAATGTGACTTTTGCCAGTAGTCTCCAGGTACTGTGTAAGTTCAGTATGCTGGCTGGTGGTCACCAGTTTAAGTAAAAGATTACAAAATAATAATAATAATGAAGAAAGAAATCTAAATATCCTCGATGAGATACAGAAAATTAAAACACTGTAGGCAGACAAAGGGCAAACTGATTTACTGAAACTGATTTACTGCTTAGCTTTTAATATGTGTGTTACTTTGGGTCCACATGTATTTCAGTGAAGCTCCGGTCCAAACCACGGACCTGGATCTCAGAGAGGAAGTGAACTGGTTTTTTAATGAGTGCAACAGATGTGAACATACCGTGATACACTGGAGACGTGTTGTGCTCGTAGCTCCAGCAAGAAGTAATTGACATACAATACAGTGAGAAAGATGTATTGAAAGCACAGGACAAATAAAATGAAAAATATGAGAATAAACTGTGTTCTGCGTACGTAAAATAACAATGAAAGTCAGACTAAACAGATAAAGCTTTGTTTAATAGTTACTTGGGTACTTATTATAGTCTACATAGCCTCAGATCCTCTGCTGGTCTGTCCATTCATTCACAGTTTGATCGGAGTAGCAGGACAATAACTGGCCACATTAATGTCAAGATGAACCTCAATTAATAGATTCAGAACAATTGTTTTACAACTGTTCGATAACCGATTAACTGTTTTATCTTAAACTAAATATCTGTTTTCTGGACTGTTGTTCGGATTAAATAAGACATTTGAAGATGTTTACTTATGCTATTTTCAGATATTTCTCAGATTAATATTTGAACAATTAATCAGTTAATCCAAAATATAATCAGGAATTTAACAGATAATGAAAATAATTGTTAGTTGAACTAATACTGCTCTAAATGTATAGTGAATAATGGTGTGAACAAAAATTGGATTGAGATGAGACTGAACCAGTGTTTCACTTCTACATCACTTTGTACTAATTGTAAAACACTGTACAGCTTTACAGGTTGATCTTTATCTTACATCATCGAGGCAGCAGACTGTCCCTTTAAATAATCTCATAAATATTAAACTATGTAATAAATTAACTGTAAAATAACTACTTCAGCAGAGGTGTGTGATGGTGTAGTGTAGCAGACCACTTGGCACCACCCAGTGTGTACAAAGAACATTACAAGCACACTCAAGAAATTGACAACACTTTCAAAATGAGTCATGATTTTATTGTCAGCTTCATGCATGAAAAACACAAAACCACTAATTAACAGAAGTTTTCACATCTACACTGTCTGTCATCAAATATCAAGAAGGGCTGGATCTGGGTGACAGTTTTTTTTTATGATGACTGTGTAGACGTTGTGTTAACGGTCTGACAAAGTCGTGTTTTTGCATTTTATCTGACCTGCGCGATTACAAATGAAGTAAAATCAGAATTTAACTTTAAAATAATTTACATTCAGGGCATTTCCGCATCATGGGCCTTCTGTCAGACAAAAGCCGTTCAGTAGTTTACATGATCTGTTGGTAACAATGTAACAATGCTTGTGGTGTTATTCACTGCTGGTAATCATCAGCCGATCCAAAATGATAATAGAAGTGACAAAAGGGAAGTCATATTAATATCAAACTCAAGAATAACAGTCGACTCATGAGACAAGTTATTGATGGAGAGAGGATTAAAATAGCATTAACACATTATTGTGAATGACACCACAAAAATGGGACAACCTCATTAAGAGAAGAAAGTTGCTCCCACACCAGCAATTATTCTTGATATAAAATGGTTTGAAGCAGAAGGACATATTTCACATTGACACATTTCGGTATTAATAGCCCACTGTGCAGCTCCCACATTTGCTATAGAATTAAAAACATGATCCCTTTTACAAAATTATTATTTAACTTGCGTGTACCAGTTAAAGTCTTCACAGTAGTCACAATTGCTTTAAAATTACTCAGCTGAATGATAAAGACCTACACTACCCTCACTTAAGCTACAAATAAAGAACTCTAAGCAAAGAAAGCCAAAAAAAAAAAAACCCAAATGAAATAAGATAATACGTCATCTATATTGCACCATACAATATCAAGAATCATATTTTTATGAAACAAAACAAAAAGAGTGAGGCTGCTGTAGGAAGGAATGAAAAGGAAGAATGGAGTGATAAGGAACAGCTCAGTGGTTTTCAATGTGTCAAAAAACTCTTCCTGCACCTCAAGTCGCAGTATTTTTCATTAACAGTGGTACAGAATAGTAGAGTAGTGGGAGCGCTGGTAGTTGCAGCATTTCTGTTGCAGTCACACAACATTCTTATTAAAATGTATAGACCGGGATAAAGTGCATCATATCTGAAACTACTGCTTCCAGTAAATTAACTGTTGAGGAGTGAAGTGTAAACATGATGGGAATGCACACCAACAACATGATTATTAAAGTGTGTCCATCTGTTTTGTTGGCACCGGGGTGAAAAATAACTACAAACTTCGTTTTTATTATTATTATTATTATTTTGCTGCATATTTCTGGACTTTGAATGGGAGCAGCTGCAATGCAAGCAGTTTCCCCTCGGGGATCAATAAAGTATTTCTGATTCAGATTTCTCTGAGGCAAGTCCTGCAAAATTCTGGCTGTGGCAGGTGAGATCATATACCTTAACCAGCCTGTTTGACAAGTTACCAACCAAAAAGCTCTTCTAAACATCACATTTGACCTGCAAAAGGAAGAAAGTGGTTGGGAATTTAAGAATGGATGAGCCATGTGACTAATAAAGAAAAGTTATGTCCCTGTCCATTAATCCATCGTCACTGAGCAAAGATTTCCAATGGTCAGCCCAGTTATCTCTGTGAGAACCTTGGTCAACACAGCATGTGATATCCTGCTTCTTTTGCTTGCTTTACTGATAGACCTGCATGTGCTCATGCAAGGAGGTGGTGTTCCCCCCACAGTCCACGTACTGGTACATCTCCTGGGAGACCTGCTCCGCGTGGCCGAAGTACACCGTTGTCACCGTCACCCTGAAAAATAACCACAGAGACAACAAGGTAAGAGAAGCTCAGACCGTCAGTCCTGAATCCTGCAACAGTTTTGAAAATCTGGGTGGAAAAGGGGGATGAGAAACTTCCCTTTCATTAAACATTTTTAGATTTGAGTTTCATTAAGTTTTTCTTTGGATCATAACTTTTTGGTTGACTTAAAGGTGCAATGTGTAAAGATTGCCCAGGCGTTGAGGGATGCTCCAAACAAATAGGGGGCAGCATATCACCAGAGTAACGGGCATCTGCTGATCCCTGTACTCGCTGCTGTAGCTATCTCTGATTTTAGCTACCAGCTGCTTTGGCTTAGCTAGCTCAGTTTGTCATACAGCTGAATGGCCCTATCAGCTGACTGGCTTGGAGCAACAGATGAATGTTCACGTTTGGCATAAAGTATTTTTGTTGATTGACTATCAACAAAAAATACTAATGCCATTTTCATTGTTATTTATGTTCTGATTTAGTTGTTTTCTGTTTTCCTGGTAAAGACAGGTGTCGCCTTATCCTCCTAAAAATGTCTAGACACAGATGAATTTACCTTTTTACACCTTTTTAATACACTCAACTATTGTTAGGTGCATCAAAATTAAGCCTGCAAAAGACACTCACTTTTTATATAGATGTAAAACCACTGAATAGCAAGAATAGGCTTCATGTTTTTAGCTGCTTCTTTTCTTACCCATTTCCACTGGCATTCAGTCTAACGTACACTTGGGCTTGAAAGCTGTTAATTTGCTTTGACCACAGAGGATTAAGTCATCTGATGAAGATTATTTTTGCCTTGGAGGAATGTTTGCTTTGCTATATTTACAATCTGTCGACATGTAAATGAACAAGCCACCCAAAAGCCCATGTATCCCCTGGTGGTCTGAGCGGTGCTCCACAGCAGAGGGCTGTGTTGTTTCTGGGCAGCTCTTCAGTATGTGTGGTGAATACTATGTGAGTGCGGAGGAGAGTTGTTGAGATTAACTGATGCACGAAAGGATAGAAATCACATGACCGTATATCACATACAGTATACAGTGCTATTATATGTAAAGAAAATATTATAATGTGGGATGTAAATAAAGAAATCGGTTTATATTATTGTACATATAGCCATACTTACTGCATCATGACCACTATGTTGTGAACTTTAATGGTTGGCAAGGTGCAGTAGTCACTGTAAAAAAAGAAAGCAAGTGATTTATGATTGATCCAAGTGTAAACAATGCATTTTTAGGACTTTTAGCAAGATACTTACAACATATAACTCATATCATCAGCTATGGTGGTGGGAACTGTGTAGTCAATCTGCAATAAATAAGAGAAACAACATGAGACACTTTAATGCTAATCACAGAAAAAAACGTATGTAATTTGGCACTGTTATTCCTAAATTCTGTTTAATCAGCAGCCAGTGGTCCAATAGTGAGCAGTAGTACCAAGATCTGTAATGTCACAATACTTAAAGATAATGTGGCTTTAATGTGCTTGAAAGAGTTGTTTGAAGTCTGGAGTTTTGCAGAAACATAACTGACATTTTTTAGCAATCACATGACATGGCGAGGCTCCTTTGTGCTCTGATTATGGGTGTAACAATGTGCTGTTGTGTAAGCCGTGCAAGTTTCAGTCAAAACTGAAATGCATCAGAATTTCGGTGCATTGTTTTGTAACCTATAATTATGGTTTTCTTGGCAGACATATGTAACTATGTAGAGTACGTAAGTGATGTTTTTCTTCGTGTGTGAACAGTAAAATGCAGTCAAACCTACCTGCCGCTCATCCAGTGGTATGATCACTGAGCTGTTGTTAAACTTGGCCTTGCCTATCACCGTCTTGGAGAACTGCACTTGGGCTGTGATGTTGGTCACAGATACGGCGTAGTAGTTATTATTGGTGATGTTCAGAGTGCTCTGAATGGAAGAAAATAAAGGTGTGAGATTCTGGATATAGAGTAATGGATGAAAAAGCCTCAATGATAACTTTTAAGGGAAAAATCACTGTCATTAGTACTTATATACAAAGAAAGAATATATATACCTGCAGTAACTTTCTTGGAAAAGAAATGTGGCATGTGTAAGTCTAACTTTTATGTCTGTTATGGTCTCCTAGACCCCTGAGGGAAATGTCTCATCCTTTAACACAGTTTTCACCTGCTATTTACTAACTTAGCTGTTTGTTGTTTAATCAGTATTGTAAGGAGTTTTTTAGAGCTTTTTTTGCTGACAATAACTGCCTGCTGTAGCGTAAAACAGCACTGATGAGAGCAGTCAGAGTAATCCAAAAAAAGGAAAGTTGCAGGCCAGACAAAGAACACAATGAGGTGAAAGAACAGCTAAAGCTCTGTAAACTATAGCTCAGGAGAACTGCAGAGTCAAGTGATAATTATCTGCGTATTCATCACTGCGTGCAGAGCATACATGAAGTAAAGCGAAATGTTAAACCTAAACACGAGCCAAAGTCTCCTACAGGGTATTATAACAGTCCCATTTTAAGTCAGGGCAACATGGCTACACAATCTTACTGTGATGTTGAGATAGACAATTCGTTTGTCCAGGTCGTAGGAGACGTAGGCAGACTTCACTCCCACATAGGAGACATCAATAGAGCGGGGGAATAAGAAGAAAACAGCCAGGCCAGACAGCAGCAGGCACAGTGCCACTGATATTGTGACATACAGCTTTCTGGATAAGAGAGAAAAGAGAAGTGAGACCCTGAAACCAGCTGATGACTTCAAAGTCAATACTGTGTGTTCACTGAGTTTCATCATGCAGACAGCCAGCTAAGTTCATCTTAAAAAGAGCCCTAAGTGCAGACTTACGTCCTGCTTGGTCTGAGCCTTTGGTCACTGTATGGAATCAGAGCCACAAGTTCATTCTCTTGGCCTGTTGAATAATTCAAAGAAGAAAAAAAGCTTCGTCGTTTCACTGTTGGATTTAATATGTTGTAAGATTTGCACCATGCAATACAGTACAACTATTGAGAATATTATCTCAAAGTTTACTTTTTTTCCCCACTTAAAGTTATAGATTTTTTTTTTTTAAATAGATGATTGACTTATTCTTACCCCACCAAAACAGCCAACACAACAAGACATGTGTAATTATATGCATTGATGAATTAGTTCTTTGGTTTATTAGATGCATGGCAATCTTGACCAGATTTCTGGTTTGTAACTCTGGTACAGCAGCAGGAAGAAAACAGATTGTTTGAGCTGTGTGCTCTGTAAAAGTATTGTAAAGTAAAGTAGGATGTTGATATTTAATTGTGAGGTCTTTAAGTTAGCAAATGTTGTGGCTTAAGCTTGGAAAAGAAGGCAACATTGCCCATTTTTTAGTCTTTCTCTTGATTTTTTTCTTGTACATTAGTATATGTGTGCATCATCTGTTATATATGAATTTTGTTGCAGACATAAAGGCCTGAAACATGTTTTTAAATTTGGACTTTTTTAGTATTATATTTGGAAATGCATGCACTGAAATTCTGGATCTGGTTTAATTAAAGTTAAGGTTTCTTGTAAGTATAAAGTATTTGTGCTGGACATAGTTAAATGCACAAAATTATAGAAACCTTCATCATCATCATTGCAATATGCATGATGTTGTTTAAGTGGGGCTGAAAGATATGATCACAGGCACTGTTTTCCCTTTGTGGTAATCTTGTACTCTTGACTTTTAATAAAACCTAAGGATGTTTTTTGTTCTGAACTTGAACTGATTGTTTAGTCATGAATAAATTGATAAAGTGATTAGAAACTATGTTTTCAGGGGCTTTAAGGGCACTGCTCCTCATACAGACTCAAACTTTATATTGATAATGGTTATTGAGTGGTGATTATTGAGAGTTTCACCTCGTGGGATCCTGCCGGTGCCCTGACACGTGGGGCACGTGACGCTGTCCCGTCCAGTGAACTCCACGTAGGGGAACTGGGAAACGTCTCCATTCTTTCCATCCTCGTCTGTTTGACTGTCTCTGTACTCGCCATCAGCTGTTAGTGCGTCTTGACTCTCGTCTTTGTGTTTGGGCAACAGGGACTGGGACTTGCCCATGGCTGCAGCTGTCTGAACACAACACAAAAGCTGGCATGAGGAGAGAGGAACTGCCATATACGTAGGTGCAGCAGGATGTGCTGACTAACCACATGCCTCGCAGGCGCTTGAATGTGAAATTGGACCTTGGACAGGTTCCAGAAAACAATTAACAGAAGAAACTTCAACTGTTGAACGGTCGAGGATAAAAAAGAAATCCATGAAATAATTCTGTTCTGACTAGGGAGTCAGATGTTAATGTGTTTTTTCATTCTCTACACACTGATCAATATTTAATATTCAACATTCTCTCAGATGTTTACAGCTCTGTCCTTAGACTTAGGTTCATAGCATTATTGTAGTTCTTTAAGGATTATACAGTGTATTACTTTACATTATTCGGCATGTTTTCTATGGCAGCTGCCTGGTCAATTAGGTTACTTCTTGGTCATTAAGGCATTAACTGATTGAGAAGTTGGTTGTTTTTATTGTGGGGAATGAGCTGTTAGTAATTAGCGCATACTGGAATTTGATGATCACATCTGTGGCAGCACTGTAAAATTCATTAATAGGCTCAAGGGTTTAGTAAACACAAGGTTTTAAGAGACACTTCCGTAAGCCCATATTCATCTGAAGAAAGAAAAAAATGCCAGAGATGCGACAACTAACAAAATATTATTTGTCTGTGGCATTTTAAACCACCTATAGTACTCAGTGGTAGAGACTAACTGACCATCTGTACATGAACACTGAACATGACAACAGTTTTGAGCTACTTGTACTTGCATAAGTTTTTCCTTATCACGCCACTCTTTGTGGTATTGCTATTTTTTACTGAAGTCAATGGTCTGAGTTCCTCTTCCACTAATGACAACACTGTACCATTAATATTACTGTATGATTAGATTGTGGTTAATCACTGATAATTGTAAAGTAGGTTAATTTGAAAAATGTAACATTATACAGTAAAAGTTGCAATAACACACTGAAAATACAATAATCACAAGTAAAAGTTCTGCATTGAAAATATTACCTATTTATGCATGTATAATCAGCAAAATGTAGTGAAAGGATCAACAGTTAAAGTACATATAATGCTAAAAAATTAGCTATGTTTTTACTATCATATATTATTGATAAGTATTACTATGCAGTCATGTGTAATACAGTTGTAGTTGGTTGAGATGGAGCTGGTTTGAACTAGTTTATATACTGTTTGTTAGTCCCGTATAAGTTATGCAGCAGATATGATGCATCGTTATGTTCACTATATGTTTTGCACATCACATCTTGGTCTGCACATGAAGCAGTAACTAAAGCAGCCACATGCAGACACACGTAGTGAGTTACTCTCTCCTCTGTGGTGAAGTAGGTCCAGACTGAAGTGTGTCACAGTGAATGTGGTCAGCCTGGTCAGATTGCCCCACTGCATCTGAGGCCACAGCTGCTGTTGTTGTTGAACACAGCTAACGTTACACTGTGTGCAGCCAGGAGACAGACAGCACGTGAATAATAAGATGATGCCACAGTTAAGCTGCAGGTTGTTGCAGAGAGACACGGCCCAGGATGTGTGTGTGTGTTGTGTCTACATGAACACTGCCCAGGCCGCCATACTGCTGAACCGCAGCCTGGAACACAACGTACCGGCCCGCAGAAAACGCGTATAGCCGCCTCATTCTCACTGCCGAAGGCGATATTTAGACTTCAAATGTTTATTTCTACACAATCAGACGAACAGCATTTCATGTCGTCGTGGCATTTATTTAACACATCGCACGCATTAACGGCCGCTTATGTGTGCTAAGCACCGCATACATAACGTTACGTCACCAGAACGGTAAAATAATGTACAGGCAGGAAACAAACGTTACATATTGTTTTTTTTTTTGTTTGTTTTTTTCAATTATTTTACGTCTTACCTTCATTATATGTTACTCCGACTCGTTTGCCATCTGTCCGCTCGTCGCTGTTGTGGTTCGCACGCACACCAGTGAAGAATGAAGCCGTCGGGACCGCCCCCTCCTCCGCTCATTGGTCAGACTCATGCGGGGGGATATATCTGTTTCCACCGTGCACACCAAAACAACACAGGTGGACACTGACTGTACTGATACTCAGCAGCAAAATAAAGTCTCACCGAGAGCTTACGACACAAACTCTGGTACAAAACACAATAAGAGCACGATAAACCCTCTTAATAACAGTGTTGTATAAAGTACCCAGAGGTCATACTTGACTAAAAGTAAAGATGTTGTGTTAAAATGTTACTTTGGTAAATGTGAGAGTCACTCGTACAAATAGTTATTGAGTAAAAGTCTTAAGGTATCTGATATTAAATGAACTTAAGTACATGTAAGTAAATGAACTCCAGTATCAAAAGTACAAATAAAAGTAGGCCGATTATTGGATCCGATATTCAACATTTTTCTGATTTTTGCAATTAGTGTTTTTTTTTATTTGATGGTCGATAAAACAAGTTCATTTAAACATGCCCTCATTCAGCTCTGATGGTAAATGGACTTGACTATAGTGCTTTTCCAGTCTACTTACCGCTCAGAGTGCTTTACAACAGTTGTGTTGGTAATGGCAGAGGCTGCCATGCAAGAAGCAAGATGGGGCTTCAGTATCTTACTCAATGATACTTCAACATGCATGCCAGGAGAGCCAGAGAATCGAATCAGCGTCTTCCCAAATACTTGACGAACTGCTCTACGTCCTGAGCTACAGCTGCCTCCTGACGCAACATGCAATCTGAAAAGTAGCCACTCAATTGGTATTTTATTATTCTAGTTTGTCACAGTGAGGCTAAGGCTTTACTATTTGGTAGTTAAATATGCATCACATTTTAGAAGTATCTCATATTTTTTGTATTTAAAATCTTAATCTGCAACATTGCCTCTGAAATGCATTGAGAACCTCAAAGTTTAACCTCAAAAGTATAGTAATTGGGTTAATGTACTTAGCTACTACCACTTCTGAGAAATACTTTGAAGCTCAAAATGTCAAACTAAATAATGTAGATAAAAATAGATTAGAGACATGGAATGGTAGAGTCACTGTAAAATCACAGTGTGTTCCACATACAGACTATAATTGACTGAAGACATGTCGTAGGAGAGTTATGGTAAACGCGCGAAATACCATAAAATGCAATTAGGTCACTTGAAAAGTGCGTCAATGTTTCACAGACCCACTGACACAAACCCGCCCACAGGAATGTTCTACAATCACGTGCCTGTTGGGAAATCAGTCAGTCTAAACTGAGATCATGATCAGTACAAAACAAGAAAACTAAATAGAAATAGAGAGCATTATAACTGTTATTACTGTTTTATGTTTGTTGATCTGAAAAATCATAACCAACCTCTTGTGGTGTCCCATTGCCAAGATTGAGAAATGGTGCTGTTGGATACAGACATACTTCAGTTCTATGGGAACATTAAACTGTAAGAATATTAATATTACATTTAAAATCAGCACCAGTGGAAAAATCAATCTTTATTAACTTAAAAAACAAAACAAAACAGAAAGTACAGCTTCACTACAGAGAATATTTACTTTTGTAATGAACTTTAGATGATCTCAATTCAATTAGTAAAGAAATCTAATTATGAAGCAACAAGGATAAACAAGACAAAACATGGACAATAGGTCAAGATATTCAGTCTACTGTTGAAACAGTACAGTCCAAAATTAGATTTGCCCTCAGACTAAGAGGCATCACAGCATACATGGGAGGAACCAGACGGCATCCTTGATGTAAGACGGCTGCAGTTCTTGGAAAATCTTGTCAGCTGACAGAAATGTGTCTAGAAGTTCCCAGTGAGAGCAGGTTTTGTCACAACCACCACCATTGTCACTCTTAATCAGCCTGAATTAACCACATTATTCTATTAAGCTTGTAAAAACAGCTGTATCTCAGTGGAACCTACATCTAGGAAGATGGAGAAATAGATGGCAAGATGTCTGAGAATAAATAGAACCAGTGAGACTTATTTCAGGAGACATTTTATTATTTTGCTTTTACTATCCATGTCAGGGGCAATACATTGAAAAAATAGGAGTTCTGCAAAATTAAAACACAACTCACTAAAACTATTGACTTAACATTTTGAAACATCTCAGCTCACTTTGTATCCACAATACAGTGCTTCTTAAACTCTGTCTTGAGTAGCTGTACTTGGTTACTGGCAGTGTTTGCATGTACTTTCCATCAGCCAGATGATGGCAGTGTGCTGCCATGTGTGAATGTATGACTCAGCAGCACTGTGGCTTTGAATCCTCAACAACATGGTCATTAATGCCCACGAGCAAACATCAAATTATAGTGATAATAGATTTATTTTAATCTTTTTAATCTCTCTGATTTCAGTGGAACTGCTTTGAATAATGCATAACCTGGCTAGCTGAGGGAAAAGCTCACTTGGAAAATAGCTAATAGAAATAATAACCTGTAATGCTTTTGCACCAATTGGGCTGTAAACTGACCTGGGTCAAATTCATATCTGCAATTAGTGTTCGTTTTCAGTACCAGATGGTTTGATTTAGTGATTTTGGACAATACAGATTTCTATTTTTTTTTCACTTCCTTGTGATTAACTCAGTGACACGTCGGAGTCATTGCATGGTGCTGTGTGCAGAAACCATCTGGTAGTCACATTAAAAATGTGCTAAAAATAAATAGCAAATGCTATTTGACACAGGTTGGCTTTAACAATGACCTACTTGGCTCTGTCAACAAGTTTGTCATAATGCCAGTGCTAAATGACAGAAATCAGCACCAACAGTGGCTCTGAATATCCCCTTAAATACGGATTTGCTACATATTTTGAGAAAATATGTTTTTAAATGATGTGCATTCACAGCACTTTTTAACTCCTCTACAACCCATCCAGACTGTGGATTCTTGTGGATTAAGTTTAACAATTATTTAGCAGTGATTGTCCAGCATGAAACAACATCAACTTGTTGTTGAACTGGACTATGCATCCTAAAAATCTTTATAATGCAAATCTGCTGCTGCTGATGTGAGAGTTTGGGATCAGAATACTTCCTCTCATTAACTGGGTTGGAAATTACCACCAGCCATGTACCAGTAGGTGGTGGTGGGTTTGTCAACTCACTTGGCACTTTGGCAGGAAACCAGCCATTGTTCAGAGCTCCAGTTACATCTAAAAGAGGCCATCACTGCAATTTGTTTTCTGTCATCCGAACTACTGTGGAAAAGTTTTCTGGTAATCTTTCATCCCACCAGTTTCGAGGTTTTTAATTTTAATTTCTGTTCCCTGATGTTTAAGCCAAGCATGATAGATGGTGCTTTCTCTGGTGTTCATTCCAGTTAAGAGCTACTTGAAATTGTGCCTGTGACTGTGTTTTTCTGTCATTTCATTTTGTTATATCTGCTTTCTAAGCATGGGCGACTCCAGGCTTTCAGGTGCCGCTATTCCTGAGCCAAGCCATAAAATCTCTTGAGTTGTGATTAGGGGTGAGCGATCTGGCCATTTTAGATCGTGATCAAACTTGATGGTGTCCACAATCTACGTTCCAGGTCGCCGTATTTAATGGCCTCGTACTTCTGTTTCCATAATTCACATCACCTCATTAGCTGCTGTTACATGGACAATATTTCTACAATCCGATTCCAACTCAACTGTTTACATAGACGCAAAATAAAGTGATCTGATAAGATGCTTGATGTTTTTTTTAAAATATTTTTTGGGCCTTTTCATGGCTTTATTAGGGAATGCAGCTGAAGAGTGACAGGGATCAGGGTGAGAGAGGGTGACATGCAGCAAAGGGCCACAGGTCAGATTAGATCCCTGGGCCGTTGGGGCGAGGACACACCCTCTGTACAGGGGTTGCATGTCTTTCCAACTGAGCTACTGGGGCGCCCCTTTTGATGCTTTTCTTTGGGATTTACGCTGAATTTATGCATAACTCTTGGTGATTAGTGAAAATTCTTACAGTGGTGCTGTTACATTATACATAGGCCACGTTTCTGTCCTCTTGGGAACTTGTTCACTTCCCCTAATGTTGGGTGAACATGCACAGAAAGAATATATTGAGTTGAACTAGGGAAACCCAGAATCAAGCATTTAGATAGTTATTGGGCACAGATATTTTCTTATTGAGCGAATTACTAAGGGTTTATACTACCCCTCTCAATCTGATTGAAAATTTATTCAGATCCAGATGGTTCAGGTCAGTCTCTTCCAATTGAGGTGGTGACGTTAGGTATTTTTATTCTGATTGGGCTATTATTCTGATTACGAGTGGAATTTTAGGGTTCATGTGAACACAGCTACTGACCAGATGATCCACGCTCTCTAAACAGTGATGTAGCCAACTAGATGGCTATGCTGATTGGACAAATTCCTTCACTTGTCTCTTCCTTGGATGACATATTATAAATTCAATGTGAGTTATAGCTAGCAACAAGATGGATAAAAAAATTGGGCCAAAAAAGAACCATCTTAAATGCAATGTTGTGTTTAAATGGTACAAACTTTGAGAAAGATCACGACTTAGGCCGAGGATCATATTTGCGATTAAACTGATTGTGACAGGATTTTTTGGCCAGACCGCCCATGCTTAATTGTGATTGATTCTTGCAGGTAGTTTTGCATCACATTCTGACTCCTAACAAGCCACACTGCAGCTTGTTTGTCCATTAACTGAGACATCATGATGGGGATATTTTATAACACCACCTCCCAAACAATCTAATCAAGGATGAAAATGTGCTGTCAACATGCTTGTTATAAAGGTAATGCTTGCCAGTAGGCAAATGGGTTGTGGGTAGTCTGTCCTCCTTAATCTCAGAATCCTTTCCTGTCACTGCATCTCACGGTACCAATACAGTCGTGTAGTACACAGAGAGGACTAATTCATTTTGAATCACCGTGAGGCATATGAAAACACCTCAGCTCTCGTCTGAAGAGACAGGTTAAAAGTGGCAGCGCTGGTCCGGTCTGCTGTGTGAGGGAAGCTGCCTGTGTGTCCCCGATAAGAGGGAGTGAGTGGTGAGGACACGTCAGCCTACTTCAGGTGTCAGCACTTCAAACCAGTAGCAGAGCTTCAGAGGGAATGTGTAAAACTCCATATTGCGGAGGTGAAGTGGAGGATATTCTGAGTTTGTAGTATTTGATGTCTGGTGTCAACTTGTTCTTAACCTTAAACAAAAAGAAAAATGAATCCTCAGAGTGGCAACTCACTGGATACCTGGTCATGACAGCTTTCTGCCACTGCTTTCTTGCTATAGTGTGGCACAGCCAGTGCATACACTTCATATTTAATTGACAAGCCTCTGGTGGTATATTAGGGCAGTCTGCAGTGTTGCAGTATAAGGCGACTTGAGTTATTAGACATGATCATGCATATGAACACATCTAATGCCAAGCCTGTTTGATTTAATAGGAAATTACTGAGTATCAGTGGGAGGTGTGCACCTATCGGTCCAGTCATAAGCTGTTGGAAGGCTGATAAATTAAGAACTGACAGTGAAAATAAACTGAAATGACTGAGCTCTTAAACGCAGTATTAACAACTGCTTAAGTGAATTGCAATTGACTTGTTCTTAATTGCTTAGTAATAACTGCGGAAACTAGTATGAATTTCCTGGTCTCATAAAAAAACATTTTAATCTTAAATAAAACAAATACATGAGAGTCAATGTCAGTGACAGCATCAATATCATTCATCCAGGGTGAGTGTCCGGTTTAAATATGCAGCCAGAGTGAAATCATCCCAGTAATTATCATAAAGGGGTATTACTCATCACAATCTCTAGAAATTCTGAAATGGCTTCTCAGTAGGAGTGTTACGCACCCAGAAAGACGACATAAAAAAGCTGCTGCATGGAAAAATAGCATATAGAACAAAATTTTACAGGGATTCATCATGGTGGTCTGACGGAGCAGCAGCAGGATTTATTTTGCACAGGACTCACCAGACATTTTACGCAGCAAGAAGAAGAAGCAAGCGTTGAGAAAAGGATAAAAAAAAAAAAAAATTGGCCATGCGACTACATGATGTTTGGTTCTGCTAAGTATGCAGAACAAATTGAATTCCCAATTTGCAAATGAGCAATGTTTGCTGCTGAGTGAATGAAATTAGCAAAAACTGTGATACAAAAGGTTATAATGTTTGCTGCTGAGTGATATCACAGCTTTGTTTTCCATTAAATTTCATGAGACCTTCAAATACAAGCACACAATTTTTCATTTTGAACGTGAAGAAATTAGGTTAATTTGAAAGCATGAAACAACATTTTTTTATGACAGCACTTTTAAACAGTCGTTTGCTGCCTTCAGTTTGCTACATCACAGCAATGTTGATGCTTTGGCTTTTGTTGTTTTGCAATTATGTATCATCAGATGGAAGAACTCCCTTTCATAAACACAAAAAATCAGCAATTCATAGTAGTTCTGACAACAAGCTTGAGCTTGAATAACTTTCTCTTTTCAAAACGTGAGCTTTCAGTCTTTGCTTCTTTCCCTGAATATTTTCATTATCATTAGACAGGAGGAAAAAAACATGAAAATACAATGTTTGGCAGCTGCACCAGAAAAGAATCAAAGGGATGGGATCCAGCAGAGCTACTGTATGCTTCCAGGCATTTAACCAACACTCGTCACTGGCACTGCTGTGTGACACTTTAGGGACCGGATAGACCCCAGCAGGGAATCTGTGAAATTGTTCCAGGCAGATCTACCATGCTCTGCCTTTTTACAGGAGCCTTTATATGTTGTTGTCTCATGCAGCTGAACTATGATTCAACCCTGGTCAGCTCAGCCAGCGGTGTTCACATCTGTCCGACTCTGGCAAAGATTACACGCATACAACTCATTCACTTAAGAGAAAGAGCCTGCTGGGTTTGGTTTCAGCTGCAGATCTGTGGAAGTCACTGGATTTTTGGTGGGCATTGTAGTAGTCACCACAAGATATCATAAGCAAGAGATGGATACGTCTTTGACCATGTTAACCACTGATGTATTGTAAAGCTGACTATCCACTTTTCACAGTTAAGTGATCAAAAATTGTGTCACATAATGGTGATTTGGTGCTTGCCAAAAGCAGCTGGTAGATACACGCACCAGTTTCTGAGAAATTTGCCATTTTGTCGAAAGGCTGATGGTTGTTTTCCACCATGCTTATAAAGCATGTCATCTTTGAGCACCATGCAGCATTTCTGATTAACTCCTGCTGGAATCCAATCTGATGCTCTATTTTAAAAAAGAGAACGCTCTGGTTGGAACGCAGCAAAAAAAAATATCAGAGGGATTTACAAAGAGGGTTAGATAATAGATAAGGGCAGCGGAAGATGGATGAAGTACGCAAGTATATTTTCACATCTGCAAGATACTGCTGTAGTCAGGATGTATGGGTAAAGTAATAGTGCCTTAATGTGGTATAAGAAATTGATTAATGGATACAGAGTTATTTTATATACTGGATCAGCAGTTAAATTAGTGGAGGATGCACTAGCCAACATTTGATACGACTTTCTTGCCTTTAGCTGTTTTTCGTTTCACTTGGGAGCTGTCGGCGGTGTAGATCACTTTCCTGTCTTCTTACACTCCGACTGGCGTGCAGACTGGTGGATCTAATTGGGTTTCCACACAGGTCAAGGTCAATTACCTTGGAAATCATCTGGAATACATGGCATTAATCCTGCTTTGGAGTATCGAAAGCTACACTCACCACTGGAAGAAAAACACTGGAAAGTCTTCACTTACACTCCAAACATAAACTGCACATTTTAGTTGTGGAGAAAATCATAATGAGCAACTAAAGTTTGAGTTGTTAGAAAACTATCAGACTATAAAACAGGAAAGTTAATTGCTCACTGAAAATATACCTATAGGAATATCGAACATTAAGATGCCATATAGTTGGCCAAACATTGGCAACATTGTGAGGCAGATGTCTTGGCAAACCCTGCCATCAACACATTCAGTAGAATAAAAAAACTAACAATAGTGTTTGCCACTGTCTGTTGATATAATTTATATGAATAATAATTAAATCTGTGGCTACTTCATGGAAGCATTTTCTCCGACTTTATGTTTTCTTCTTTGAACAAAATCTTTTTGCTTTTTTTTGTTTCTTGCAGGTCACCACTTAAAACTTAACACCGCATGAATCTCATTTGATCTTGATTATACCACTGGAGATGTAAAACCCCTGCAGTTGTTTTGACCCAGGTCAGATTTTGAAAAGTAATTTAAAAGTATCTACAATGCAAAAAAAAAATGGAGCACAGTTTGTTTGCTGATGTACTGAATATAAAAAAAGATATAGCTTCAAGATCAAGCAGCTAGAGGTTCTGATCTTAAAATACAGTTGTTGGCAATTGACTGCTGTTGCTAATAGCATTCAGTAAAAGGCTCTTCATTCTGTCTGTGAGGCTATTTTTGTGTCCCATGGCAAATGGGATGTGACAGTCTGCAGTTACTCTAATCTCGCAGATCACCTTTTAATTTATCAAATTGCAGCTTGATCAGCGAACAAGAGAGGTTAGGACGGGGACAGAATGGGGCACGCATTCATGCAGAGCTGGTTGGGTGTTTGTCGGTCATGTTTGGCATACCTTGACCTAAAGAGGTCTTGGTTCTTGGGGTGGAGGAAATGTATGTATGACAGTGGCTGTCATCTCTCTCTTCAGCATATAGTACAGTTTCATGCATGTATGTAACAAATTTACGTTAAAATGTGTGATGCTACTCTTTAGTAGTACTACTAGCATTATGCCGTTCCACATTAAGAACAAGCACCCTGCTGCCATGTCTAGGGATGGCTCGCAGCCAAAGATCATGTTGCTGCTAGCTGGGGGGAGAAACTGTGATGTGCTGGTCCAAGGATATATGCTGCCAATCCGTGTGGTAGAGGGCAAAGGATTCAAAGAGCTAGTTTGAGCCCAAGTATATTATGTCATCGAGAGCTACTGTGACTAAACATGTGGAAAAACACGTTGAGAAGAAGGATGAGCTAAAAGTCAAGTCAAGTCAGTTTTATTTATATAGTGCCAGTTCACAACAGAAGTTATCTCATGACACTTTCCAATTGGAGCAGGTCTAGACCATACTTAATTTACAGAGACCCAACAATTCCCACTCAAGCCAGCAGACAGGCTAACGTTAGCTCTGACAAGAGACTGCTGGACAGCTTTTGCAACTGAAAGCTAACTTCATAAATACCTGTAACTTCATCATTGCTGACTGGGAGATGCAGTCCAGTTTGCTCCTTTCTTCAGCATTGAAACAGCGACAAAACGAAGAGTGGTAATAGGTCTAGCTATGCAAGACTAGTGTGCTCCTCAATCAGAGCCGCAATGCCCAGCACATGTCAGACAACCTCTGAGACGCAGTGTGCCAGAGATCAATGTCTCGATGGAGTGCCAGATCAAAGGTTTGCATTTCTTTCCTCTTCATACTTAAACGGTTAGTTACAGGTTAATGGGAGTTGGGCTAACGGAAGCAACAGAAGTGAAATCCCTGCATGTATACATGTATGTATATATGTAACTAAAACTGAAAGTGAAATAACGTATATATTTTAAAGAAGTCTACTGATGTTCAATTAACAGTTAAGTCTTTAGCTTATATTTAATTCTGTTGTTGTAACATGCTGATGGCTAATCTTTACACAGCCTTTTTGCAAGAACAAGCCGATGAATTGATTGAAGAATATGGGTTTAATTGAGCAACCTGAAGGGAAATTATGGATTTTTAAAATCTATCCTTAATTCAATAATAGTGGCTGTTATTGCTGACTATGAGACTATGACTATGGGAAATGCTAATTTTGCACTTGCCAAAGGGCATACTCATAGCTTTATGGTTAAGGAGCATAACACATGACCTATAACTCCAGGAAAGGACCTGTGTTGCATATCAGACCCCTATCTATTCCTTTGTTTGCTTTCTGCCTACATACTGTCCTATCTATTAAAGGTGAAAATGCAAAATAAATAATCTTTAAAAACAAAAATGTAACAAAACCGTACGTTTTACAGGAATTATTTTGCTTGTCCCTTCAGCTGACAGAAAGTAAACATAGAACTACATCTTTATACGGCTTCAGGTTCTCCTGAATCTCTGCAGCCAAGGCAGTGAATGCAACCCATTATCAGAATAGTCACAATTATAAAGAAAAGACCCAGGTTGAAAAATATCAGACATACTTACACTTGTTTTAGAGCAAGCAAATAGATTAGAATCATAATTGGTTTAATGTTGTAGTTCAAAGACAGCCTGACTAATTTAACCTATTTTTTGTGATACAGGCTCCAGAATGTATTGTAAAACTGGCCACTCCCTTGTGTTGGGTCCTCCATTAATCAGAAGTAAACATATGAGAGCGCATTAGTGGGTTGGGGGTCATTATTGATCAACATCCATGTCAACCCCCCACAGACGTATTCGGGTCATGTCAGGCTTTGGGACTGGATAAAATTTGCTCAATTAAAAAACATGAAAATGTTCTAAATTGCAGTTGCAAGTTTTTCTTTGAGAGCAGAGATTAATTTAAGTCTCACACACGTACAAACCATATAACCTTGTCGAAGAGTGCGGGGACTAAGGGCTGTCTCCACTCTCATTTTTGTTTAAGTCTCTGCTAAGAAGCATAGCAACAGCGCATTGAGGAGTTAATGAGCTTTACGTACAAACACGGACACGCATGCACAAGGAAACACAGACTGTAGCTGCGAACATGCACGCTCGGGAAAAGTATATACTCTCAATGAAACACCCGCCCACACATACACACATGCACATTCTTGCCTGTCAAATCATATTAACATCAGGTCAGGCTGCTTTTTTTGAGCTGGTTGCTATGGCAGCAGCGAGAGAAAAATGGCCGTCTATGGGCCGTTCCTACAGGCGTCTCCAACAACAAGGCTGCAGCAGTAAGGTCGGTGTAACTACGAGAGATTGCTCCTCTATGCTGTGCTTAATGTAATGTGAGAGGGTGACTCAAAAATGCATGAAAAGCTGAAGTGCTATATATGAAATGATTGCAATTTATCATCATAAGAAGGGGTCAAAACCTTATATACCTCCACATCTATCCATTATCAGTACTGTAAAAGCCCCAGAATGAAGTTAACGCTTTTAATATTTCTCCCTCAGGTTTTCTGGGTGATCTTGTTAAGCACCAGGTTGGGTGTTAAATTGTCTCGGGTGTGAAGTTGAACTTCATAAATCAGAGTTGTTGTTTTTTTCATCATCCTATTTCCTGTTCCTATTCTACTCATTAAATAGGATATAAACATTTTTTTAAATTTCCATCAGTTCTAGTACATAAGTTCAATGTAAAGGGTCACATTTAATGCAAAGATTTTTACCATGTTCAATCAATGTGCATAAATTATGGATGTGTGATTCATTACAGGAGATAGAATGACCCTTTTGAAATGTATGACTTTTATGTAATATACTTGAAAAATAAACACTTGAAAACACATTATGTTTAGAAGTTCCCATTAACTTGATATGTAATGATTGAACAAACATATAAGGTTTATGTATACATTGCAAATCCGCATCTTGGCTTTCGCTGAAGGACGCGCCTCATAATTATCAATCACTTGAGACTCCTGTTGTCTCTCTTCTTTTTTCTCTCCGAACTTTCATAAAATAAAGTAAATTTCCCCTCCAACTCCAGTCAGCAGTCAACACAGTAATCATTAGGGATGCACCGATTGTGAAATTCTGGGCCGATGCCGATGCCGATGTTTAAAATAACGACATGGCCGATGGCCGATGCCGATGCCGATGTTTTTTCTTTCCTTCTTTGTTATTTGTTTTGCTCTAGCGCTGTCTGGAGCCAGTTCTTTTACTCTCTCAAAGGCCGTGTCAATTAAAGTCTGAGTCTTGCCGGCGGTGGCTGTTTTCGCTTTCTTGGCAGCTTCATTTTTCCGTTTGTGGTCAGCTTGCAGATACTCGTTGTACACCGCTGCGTGCCGGCTTTTCAAATGTCCAATTAAATTTGATGTGTTAAACGACTTTCTGTCGGTCCCACCTCTTGAAATATTAGTTTTACACGCATTGCAAACAGCATGACGGGGATCGTCCTCCGACACAGTGTAATATTCCCACACGGTCGCCATCTTCTTTTACCTGACTAAGAAAAGTGTGGCGCTGGCGCCCTCTTGTGGGCATAGTTATGTTCCCCCCCGAAAAAAAAGGAAAATAGAAAGGTTCCTCCCGAGCACAGCGTTCATGCGACATTTAAATCAACATAAACATCGGCCACTGCCATCGGTGAATGTAATCTTTTTTTGCCGATGGCCGATGGCAGTTAACTAGCCGAACATCGGCCGATGCCGATGGTCGGCCGATGCATCGGTGCATCCCTAGTAATCATCTGACACTGGAGGTCACATCCATGGATCACTGCTGCAGTCAGGTTGATAAGCAGGAGTGAAGATAAATCCACCTTTTTAATCCCAAAAGTTAATAAAAAGTCATCTCTGAGTTTTTCTGCTGTCGGTAAACAGCTCCAGATCAGAGCAGAATCTGATATAAAATCCTCCAGACAGTCGGGCTCTGCGACCGACCCTCTCCTAGAAAGCTGCACAGCTCTGGGCACTTCAGACACAGCTGTCCCTCTCCTCTCCATCCGGCCCTATTCGGCAAAGCCCGGGACACATGACAGTTTTCCGCTGAAAGAACAATATTTTCAAATGTTGCCCGGCGCAAATAGACGCATATATTTGTGTGTTTGCATTGACTCTATGTTATCTAGACGAGACAAATTTGCCTCATGCTTGGTCTGAATGCACCTTAAGTTGTTTAATATTTTCACATTGACTCAACATGATAGAAAAAGTTTGCATTAAATGTAAGACTTCACATTAAACTTATGGAATAAAACTAGGTGGGAAAATCTACATGTAATTAAAATACTTAAAATCAGCATTTTAGGTATGAATATTTCTTTGAGCGTCGTAATAATACATGCCAATTCTTTTACATTTGTCCCTAAATCCCTAAGTTAACTTTCTCATATCACACATGTAGTCCTATTTCTAAAATATAGCCTCGGGAACCTTGAAGTCTAATAACATTAGTTTCATTTGGCAAGTGTCAAAATCGTGACTATCTATCTAGGTCAAATTTCCCAATAATGTTATAGACAACATTATGATGCCAAGTTTTTTTTTCTGCTGTGAAGTGAGCTGCAGTGTGCCAAGACTTTTTGTCATACTCTGGAAGCACAAGTTGTTTACAGCAAAGTGAGAAGAAGCAGAGTCAGAGACGACAATCTCTATAATCAAGTACAATAAACACATAGGAACTGTGGGCAGGATCCTGTAAACAGTGTTTCCCAGGTCCCAGGTAGCTGTAAGGCTCCAGTGCCAGCCGTTAGCACATACTGGCATAAAACCACTCCACCATGGTTGTCACTGTGTTTTGTATGTAATTCACAATAGGTGTGATCTTCACTGCACTGTAGAAGCTTCTCTATCAGCAGCCAGGAAGGTGCTGTGTATGCTGGCGTGACATGGAGGCAGAGATTTGGCATGTGGGTCGAGCATTTTTTTTCTTTTTCTGCATTTGCAGTGGCTTGGCAGAGTGGCCACTAAAAAAGCAGTCCTATCTGACCTCGTTCTGCTTCAGCCCCTTTTTGGTCGCTTCTGATAATGACACTGACCCATATTTGCTGTCACTGTCAACGGACAGTTTGTTTGGCACACGCACAGGTTTGTTTGTTTTCATAATGAAGTTTTTATTTAAATATGTCCAGATGGAGCAAAAATGAGATTGAAGAAAAAACGGCCTCCGTGAACATGTAACTGCATACAAAAAGGTACCCATATTTAAAACAGTTGCGATGTTCTGCTAATTCTAATTAATAATCCTAATTTGGTGTTTGGCTTTAGTACTAATCTGTCGAGTTTAACAACCATTGCATAACATTTTGTCTTTAATTAGCAAAAATAAGAATGAGCTGATGTAAACTTGAATAATTAAAGAGCACATACATGTTGCTGACAACAAGATATGCAAAACTCTGCAGGTTTCTGAACCTTTGACCTCATTTACTGCAGCATGTTTCTAATTATGTTGATAATTTAAGCACTTGTTCCACACCATTGCCTCTGAAATCACCTTGTAATAGCTGAATATTTAGTTTGATAGACTAAATCAGGTTCTTTTAGAATTGCTTGTTAAGCTAACAAAGTTGAGATGTATGTCAAGCTATTGCAAATCATTAGACCGGTGAAATGGGAAAATGTAGCAGTTTGTTGGATGTAATTTTGAAAGTCAGGTAACTGTTGGAATTGATTTGATGTGCTTCATGATTGAAATGGTGTGCTTGATGGCAGTGGATGTAGGTTTATTTGACACATTTACACCCACATGAAGGAGTTTTGCAGTGTTATAAAATGTTGTGTGCAAATCAAACATACTATATTGACACAATATAGTAAACATCTTCAAATGTAATCAAATTGATTGCAGGAAATATTGTTCCAAGTACTAACAGTTAATTGATTTGCTCTTTTTGAGAGAAGCCTGTGAGGAAAAGCACAGAGCCATTGATTCTGGATGTTAACAAACATTGAGGCATCTCAGGCTGAATTTTATCTCTTATGTCTTTCAGCTCAGCACTCAGCACTCCTCACACCTACATGCTTATCAACACTATTAACATTATACACCATCATGCACGCAGACTTAAACAAACACACATCTCATATATTCAATTAATGGCCCTGTTGTTTACTCTGCAGATTACAGCGGCTGTTTTCTCTTGATGGCTCCATCAAGAATTAAGCATTGTTTTTTTTTCTTTTTTTATCTCTCCTTTCTTTTCCTCCTCTTCTCACATGCTTTTTCCCTTATTTGTATGCCGTACCTTTAATGTCACTCTCATGACACCTTTTAAAAACAAGGGTAAAAATTGACTAAATGAGTTTGCAAAGTTCTAGTTTTTCAGACATCTTGGTTACATTCACTGTAATTATTGTTTCAACGACATTTAAACGGCAATACTTCAGTGTGTAGCAGGTCCTAACTATGCTTGTGCTCATTGAAATGCTGTTGAAACAATGGTTATGTGTAACTGCTTGCTTTTTTTTATTCTTGAAGCCCAGATGTGTTTTGATGTGTTGCTGCCTGATGTTGAGCAGCTCACCGTAACTATCTAAACAGTTTAGTTGTGTCATAAGATATTTATCATTGGTTCTGGTGCAAATGTTTTCTAAGAAATAAACATTAAGTGCCCCACACAGCAGTTGAATGGTTTCTGTTGTGGTTGAAAGGACTGGTATCATTAATGCATCCTAGAGGCCACCTGGACCAAAGTTCAAATACACACCCACTTGACTGGAATACCATTTTTACACCGATATGCATTTAATTTATACAGGTTTTTAAAGACGTGTAAAACTGCAAAAAAAATGGTTGATGGACTCTTTTGCCATTGTCTGTGGATGAGTTTCCCTTTCTGTTTTATTGGTATGTCACGTTCAGTAGAAGGTAGAAAAGAAAGCAGCATGGAGGCAAGTGATAATGTTACAGTGGTTAATCTTCAAATATCATTTCCTACAGTCTCTCTTTCAAAGTCAATGCTGAATGATATTCGAGCGCTGCTTGAATTGAAGTAGGATTTATGCGCCAATGTCCACAAGTTCAACAGGGGTCATAGCATTGGGGCGGTCAAGGAACAAAAACTAGTGTGTTGACCCTGGTGTCATTTTTCCATCACTGCCGACCATAACTGGAGTGGATAAACATCCTTGACTACTAGGAATGAATGCTGATTGTATTCCTTCCCACTGAAGACAGTGGTGATAGTAGTGATACAGATCTGTGGTGTGTAGGTATAGTATATTTGAAGATTCCATGGCCCAATCCTTTAAAAAATTATATAATAGATAAAAACAGTTTTAGCCTGGCCTGTCTCAATTTCATGTTTCACTAAATCCATATAAATTAAAGTGCTTGGTTTACAACAAACAGACTTTTAAGTAAATGTTTTCAGGTTACTATCGAGAGAGGCTTCAATACACATCTTAACATATTAATCAAGGAGCTAATCAATTGATTAAATTGCTGTCTTTCATGGTGGAGGGTCAAAGTCAAGTCTGAGTCGAAGAGTACAATTAATCAGTGGTAAACTGAGTACAGCAGCAGCCTGTGATGCTAATGGATGGTGTTCCTGAGTGTCATCAGACTAATTGGCTTTGGCCGGTAACCACTTGATGAGGTCGACTGGGAGTGGTCAGCTGGATAGAGTAAACCTTTCGTCTTATGGATTTCTTGCCTCTAAAGGTCTGGCTTCGTGTCCCAGTTTCCTACTGGCCTATACTGTAAGCTTAGACGTTGAAATATACACTGTGTGCTAATGTCGACATAATCCTCCTCAGTATACAAGAAAATTACTTAACTTGCAGATTTTTACTTGAATGAAATTATATAATTCGTGCCACACCTAAAGCTTGACACTCTACCGCCAGTTTGAAAATGTCACTTAAAGCCGTTACAATGTTTCCAAGGATTTATTATTTGAATACTTAGTTGTATCATGTGTCTCCAGAGCTTTTTGCACATTTTTACATCCATTAGTAGGTCCTACATTTACACTGTGGGCTGTATTTCGGCTCCACAGTGTCTATCGACATTTTACTCAAAATTCAAGTGATTTTATGCAAGCATTTTTTAAGTGTGCTCCAGTGTGAATGTGCTACACAGGCAAACAGGCATAGCAATGCTATAATGAATACTATGCAATGGGGACAGAGCTTGAGTCTACTGTGTGTGCATGAAACAGATACCACACTTGCCTGCATTAATATTTAAAACATGTGAGTGAAAAATGAAAGTTGAAACGACATCTATCCTTGTCCATAGCTATTCTCTGCACATTTTGTGAAACTAGACTTTAACATAACCCCAGTATTAAAGGGGAACTGCATTAATACATTAACACATAAACACTTGAAAAACACTCCATAAACACATGAAGGTCAGTTAACTAGATGGTCAGAGTACTACGCAGCCTGTAAAAGCTGTTGTTTAATGTCCTCTGGAGCTCTAGAGGGAGCTTTGTTAAGACCGAGAGAAAAGCCCCATATGATGTTATCAGCGTTAGCCTGGCCTTGAAGACTACATAATATATGGTCTGAACTCACACTGTGGATTTTGAAAGATGTGAGCATCTACCAAGCAGGAAGTGTTTAATGAAAAGATCCAGTTGGGATCCAGTGTTTTTAGAGCTTGACCCACACTACGGGCTGAAAGTCAGAATATCTGAATGTCTTATACTTTAAAGTAATAATTTTGAAGATTTTCTTGTAAATAAATATATGTTAAGTCACTATCTATCGCCGAATGAGGTAACACGATGATGATTGAGCCTATAGCCCACTGATGAAAGCCCTTGTATTTGCTGTAATACCAGAGAATTACACTGGGTGACGATGCCGACTTTCCTGGATAATGTCACAAGCGGTGCACAGTAAGTGACGCGTTCACCCAACAGTGTTTGGTCGGCCAGAGAGAGTAGGTGGTTCGCATCATAATGACCGGAATAAGTTAGACAATGAATATGTATGTACATAACGTTACTTTTATAGCAATCATGTTTTATTCAGTAAATTGTGTTATAAATACTATCTGAGAAGACATCATTCCCTCTCTGCTTTCATGTGGTGTTGTTATGGAGGCGTGGCAAAGCTGCCAACTGCCAACTGACTGACGTCACACAAGCAACACTGGATCTCTGGGAAGCAGTGAGGTCCAAAAATACACCTGCAATTGTCGCTTCCGAAATTCTTCGAGATTGCCACTTTAAGTTGGCCTTTCTTTTTAGTAGTAGCTGACCCTGATGGTTGAAGCTTCTACTGTTGCCATAGTAATCATTGTCAAAATCAGTATTTGAATGCTTTGGGGGCGTAAGGGTTTTTGAAGAGGAAAGAGACGTTGCGTCGGCTGCATAGAAAAGAGGCTAAAGACTGATAATCACTGAGAAATGGAGGCCGTCTATGGAGTTTAATTAATCTCAAAACCTGCACGCATAAAAACCAGGCACATGCATGTGATACAAGCGCACAGAACTGTATCTGTGGGCAGAAAACAAATGCTCCCAATCTTCATGAGGGAATGTTTATGTTCCACATATGATGTTCTATAATAGAAAGTGGATGTTAACTTCCCACTTCTATCCTCACAGACGTTTTGTAGCCTCAAAAAATGGTTCTCCATACAGCCATAGTCTTTAGATATGCTAGCAGCAAGACTCTGGTGATGTCAGTCCACCAGACTGAAATCTCTCAACAACTTTTGGATGTATAGCCATGACATTCGTTACAGATATTTGTGTTCCACAAAGGATGTATCCTAAAGACTTTGGTGATCCCCTGACATGTCATGCAGTCCCACCAGCTGGTTGATATGGTGGTTCACAGTGAAATGCCTCAACAGCTGTTGGATGGATGCCTTACAGTTTGGTGCAGACATCCATGGTCTTTATGAACTACTGACTTTTTATCTAACACCGTAATCAATACTTTGATTTATCTCTCATACAGCCAGATTTCTTTGCTGTGAGCATTGTAGCCTCACTGTCTGACAGACCCTTGAGGTCCAGTCAGACAGTGAGCAGTTTCACTGCCGCCTCCATTGTTTCTGATGTCAACAAGACAACCGCCGAATCAGAGAGCCAAGGTTGTCTCCTGAACATGCATGGCTATTGATTAATATATTAACTGGTATCTGAGTTCTCTGAATTGTACACTTCTTCAACAATGAACAAACATATTAGTGAAAAGAAACGGTCTTAGAGCACCACAAGCTTTACTGCTCACCCAATAAACAGGCTTTATTATGTTAGCAGAGCGTGCTTAATTGTGTTGATATCAATCATGTAATTTTGCCGACAAAATTTCCTCCAATGTGCTTTAATTAGCTGCTTGTGAATGAGTAGGTGGATACCAGTAGCCTGTGGTTTATGGTTTCTCCATAAATGTATTTGTTAGATTTAAAACAACACACAAATGTCAACAGTTAGCTTTCAAGTTTCAATATTGTGTCATTTATAACGTAGACAAGACATACAAGACACACAAACATAACAAACAGAAAATGAAAACAATTCTGAGGTTGTTTGTAGAATCGGAGGAAGTCAGGAGGAGCGGCCGCAGTGGCAGCGTTGTGCTCTGACGATGCCGTACATACGTACATACAGGACATCACACTGCTGGTCAGCAGCTACAGCAGAGGCACCCGCTCGCTGTCTATATGCACCTTGAGTGTTGTTTTAAAATCTTTTGACTCCCCTTAACTTGATTGAAGTGCAATATTAAATCTAGTGTCCCTTTTTATTCAGAACTCTTTAAAATGGGACGGTTACAACATACACTCGCCTTAGCTGCCCTCAGTACACAAATTATGTCTGTGAGTGTGTTTGAGATGCCTTTGAGATGAAAGGTCACACACACACACACACACACACACACACACACACACACACACACACACACACACACAAACATACTCACTAGTCTGCGTTCCTTTCTAAGTGGGATCAGAAGGGTGTGTGTGTGTGTTTGTGTGTGTGTGTGCCAACTGCAGTTGTGGTGTTAGGTCTCACGTAAACCGACCAGAGCCCCTTCCTGACTTGTGTTTGTGTCTCTGATTATGTGAGAGAGAGTGGCGGGGAGAGATGGAAGGATTGATCGACATTGGCTGGCGTAGCATGCGTACTGTAGCCTACAGATTGCAGTCATAGAGCGAAAGAGAATTAATGTTCACATCATCTAGCTCGCTGCATGCATATTACAGTAGATGCTGATGGTTTCTGTACTATATCCGTTTGAACTGGGTAAATATTTATCTTGCTATATGGCTTTGAGTCAAATGTTTTGAGATGTCTGCGTTTCTTTTCCCTGTTGGCATGCCAGGATCTCTGATCCGGGTTGCAGAAGACTCCTGTAACGACTTAGAAGTACTCTGGCCTCATGGTTGATCTCATAAAGCCATTACCTACCCTGTGCTTCCCCAAAGATTCTTTAGGATGGATTACAGGTCACTTACTCAGAGATTGGATTACTTTGATGAGGCTTTCAGAGCAAATTCGGCATCCAAATGTTTGTTAATCAGATCTCAGCTTAAGTGAACAAAATATTGATAAAGCTGATAAGATGACAGTGAGTGTATTCATCTCAAGTCCTTTGTTTGATGGTGGTTTGAAATAAATACAAGACATGTGTCAGGTAGAACGGACGAGCATTTGCAAACAGGGACAGATGGGTTGGGCTTAACTACATTAAATACCATTCTGAGAAAACAAGGGACAGAAACGTTCTTTGGAGCTGTACTCCTACTTGCTGTGTCTTCAAGGCATAACTCTGTGCCCTGTAGATCAGAGAGTTATCACAACCCTTTGAGATTTTTAATTTCTAGTACTCTTTGCTTTATCTTGAGTGGCAAATCCTACATCCACGCCCCCCCCAGCAAGCACATTTGTGCTTTATTAGCAAATATTACTCAGCCCAGCTCTGCTGAGTCATCTCAGGCTCACCGGATGACACTGCAGTTTCTGCTAATCTTAATGTGGAATACTTTACTGTGAAACTGTCCCGGGTGACTTTGGTGCTTACTTTCACCCTAGGCAATCACTATAGCAGCTTTGTCTGCTATAGTGTCTACATCAGGGAAGATGTATGGGGACCATTTCACAGAATGCAGCATTTAATCAGTTCAACATTGTGGTCAACAAATCAAACTCGGGTTTCCTCTGTCCTCCTGCTGACAGACAGAGAAATGCAGTACTATGTGTATTTGGTAGGCGATTGGTGTGTGTAACTTGAATATGTTTGGCTCAAAATCTGTTTTCTGTTACTGAATGGGACTTGTAACATGTATACTTGCCTAACAATGTAAAAAAAACAACAACCTAATCTTTGTGATGAAATGTGAGATTTTGGTTTGACGTAGCTCTGTTCTGTTAAATGTACACTGCTTTATGTACAGAGCTCGGATTTAGAGTTTGTTTTGATTGAATGTATTTTGGGCGTATCAATGAAATGTAGTATTAATCGGGGTCAGGATCATGCTGGCACCACAGCCTCGGGCAGCCTGAGTGACGTAAAAGAGATGCTGCTGTGAAGCACTCCCTTCCAACAATCCTTGAATTGAGTCACTACTGTCTGAGTTCTGAAATGAATCACAGCTGTGCTCAGTTCATGTTTGTCACTCTGCTCGGTTTGAGTCTGATCAAGATCTGATCTGATCTAGAACAGTCGCACAGACTTTTATCTACAAACCCAAGAGAGGGATTACACCTCCTTCTCAGTACCTCACAATTCTCATTCAAGACTGGGTGTTTTTCCTGTTAATTGAGCTTTTGATGAGCATTCTTATTATGTTTGTAGCAAACTCATTTCTGATCAAATTTAGCGAGGCTTCATAATTTAATAGTAACCTCAGTCTTACTGGATGTAGAGTGTGTGTATAAAAGCCTGTCATTCTGGTTATATTTGCAGCAGACACATATCTGGTCACATTTAGAGAAGCTTTCATTAGTGATGAAGCTATCATTAGTTTGACTACCGGACGTAGACTGTGGGGATAAAAACCTGCCATTGGGCACCCCTTTCAGGCGGCATCACCCAACAACCTCTAAGCTAGTAACTGACACACTGAAAATGGCAGATTAGCCCAACACTGACCTGGTCACTAACAGTACCAACCTAAACAAGTAAGCAGCAGTTACCTTTTTTCTTTTGCTGGGATTTATTCATTTTAATGGCAGGACTCGCCTCCCATTATGCAAAACAAGACACTTATTTGCAGGGGCGCTGTTGCTTCTTCGACATTGTGACAATTGAAATGCAAACAAGCCAGAGCATTATTTCTCCTCTGCCAGGAGGGGAATTGGTGCAGCCAGACCTTTACTCCAGAGTACTTACAGAGTGCTGTGGAGAAAGATCTCTCTATGCAAGACTGCAGGAACATAGACAGTGCTTTAAACTGTGTCATAATTGTTTTGCTGGACAGCTACCTGTACAATTCTGTTTCAATATCTTTTCAATTAGTTTTTTCAACCATATTGTATTGTAAACCTTCCAGTTTTTCTTAAAAGGTCATCAAGTTGGCTTTATATTCTACAAAAACAATTAAAGGGCATTAAACCAACAGAAAGACCTGGATATTTATTGGAATTGGCTGAAATTGAAATGCATAAGAACCACACACTGGTAAATGTTGGTAAAGTTAGATTTCTGCTCTGTTCCTAATTTACAATGCTGAACATGTTCTGTTTATTTGAACAAAACTGCTGTAACTGCTGCAATCACTTCCTGCTATCGCTCCAATTGCTGCTGCTGTTCATGTAGTATTTCACATGCCCCACACGTTTCCCAGCTTCCACCTGTAGGCTCCTAATCAAAGATACACCGGGGCAAGTTTTCATTGTCGCTCCTCAATCATGCCGTATCTTTGTGGGGAGTGACGAGGTTTGTGCCTTTGTGCTAAATAACTCAACACATTTCTTTCAATCACATAATAATCTGAGTTGGCTGAGTGAAATACATATACGTTGTAAGAAAACACATTCATTTTGTCCACCATGTTGTTTTCGTCTGAGGCTTCACAATCTCATTTCAGCCTTGTCAAGCTCCCTTTCAGCAACCTCTGGTGTCTCTTTTTAACAATGTGGCAGACAACAAGCACCAAACAGCCACATCTTAGACAGGGATTTTTGAACAGGGTCCATCCATATCTCCTCTGCAACACACAGGAGGCTCTAAATCAACCTTATCCTTTACAAATTACATTCGTAGGCATCAAAGTGATTCTTAGCGGGCATTTTCACAACATGATGAGGGTATCCACATTGATCTGGCAGTCCACACTGTCATCTGAGCCATGTTACCACCATAATCTATATATTTAGATGACAGCATAGACCAACATGACTTCAGATGACTTCATGACTTCAAATGAGAAGAAACTTGATTATCAAGACCCCATCAGCACCCCAGCCATTGTCATTGCCTGTAGTTAAATGCATACACACAAGAGAGGGTTTTTTCTTGCATGTGGAGTAGATTCATGACTCTCACCCTGGGTAACCTCAGAATAGAAGTGTGATCATCTTCTTCATAAACACAATTAAAATAAAATCTTATAAATACAAAATATATGCGCTCATTTACTGAACCAGCAGATTCACCTACCTATTAAATCTTGAGTAAACAAAGCAAAGACAGCTTTTATTGCATTTGTCATAAAATTCATTATTAGTTTAAACTTGCCAAGAGAGACAAGCTCATTCAGCTGTTAATCATATTGCAGCTAGTTTCGTGGAGGAGGAGAATACAGTGGTGGTGTGCAGCACACTGCCAGAGGTGGTATGTGATATAAACTTGTTTTGTTATTGTATTTCATATAATGTTCATATCGCTTCACTTCAGTGTCTCATCCCTGTGCAAAGTAAATCAGCTCAAACAAACTAAGTTAAGAATAGTCATGGGGACTCTGTATGTGCCGGAGCAGTATGAGCGCTCTTTTCTGTTGTATTGTGGCGAAGCACACTGATCTCATTGTGTCAAAGGAGGTGCATTCATGCCCTGCAGCATACACTGCAGCATGGTCACCAAGGCGCGAGTGTAAGGGTATGTTTTAACTTGAGAATTCAAAGTGCTGTTGTAGCATCGTGTCCCCTCTGCACCACATGAGTCATTCTCCTGAGACCCAGTTTCAAGGGAATCCTGAGCTTATCGTCTGTTTGACTTGAGACACTGATGTCGCTGTCATTGTCCTTTGCTTTGTGAGTCATGCTGTCACCCACAGCAAATCAACCCTGAGCTGGGGTACATACTAATAATAACATTAATATTGATAATTGCTGTTATGTATCTTTGTACAGTTTCATAAGACAACAGGCTGTGTCTTACTAGTTGCTAAGATTGTCAACAATTTATAGTGAAATTTGTAAGCTTTAACAGACTACAAAGAGTTCTTAACTGGTTGTGAAACAGTCCTCATTTAATGCTGATGCCTCTGTATGACCTACATAAGTAAAGGAGACCATCGGAGAGAAGATTGGCTATTTCGCTAAAGTTATTTTAGTTATTAATGCCCGTCACTGGGTCACATAAGTCATAAAATTAAAAAAAAAATTTAAGGCAGAGTGCTGAGGATTGAGGGGTCTAGAAGAAGCACTTCTGCAGTCTGGTTGCATCATACTAAAACAAAGTTTACTTTGTTTCACCAGCAACAGGGGCTTGGCAGCTTGCAGATTACTGGTTTTGTTTCTGGTTCTTGACCTGCACTGCTTCCACTATGTTTATTACATCCATGCATATTGTAGCCTGTACCACTGTCTTCTAACAAAACTATATGCATAGCCTATATGCTCCAAACCATACTCACACTGATGAATCTGCAGAGATTATTCACCTGAATCTGCAGGCCCCCTTGACTTTACAGAGCTTTGTAGCAAGTTTCTGCTCATTGTTTAGCTGTTCAGCCCACAACTTTACTGTTTTGGACTGTGTAATGTCATTGTCAACCAAAGAAGGCAGTTGTCTCAGTGTTAAAGTTCTAAAATCCCACTCTACGCAGCATAAAACTGCAGACTGATACAGTTAAAACTTCATTAATGAACAAAGTGGAACATTTAGAAGCTAAATAGCCAGATATTTCTGTCGGAGTTTGGTGCAACCATTTGTCTAAAAACTACAGTTTTCTCTCCACATTTGATTTGCCCTGTAGTCATTAAGAAACACTTTGCTAATGACACAAATGTAGTTTTTCTAAGAGGTTTGCTATTTGTCATCTTGTCACAGAACATTTCAACCTGCACAGTGCCTCTGTTTGTCCTGTGGAAAACAAGTTGTATATATATTTTTTTCAAACAAAGTGATTATGGTCAGTTTACCTTGAAATGGTGTTTGGCCTTCTGTGAGATTACTTTGAAGACTTTGCTCTTCAATCCCCCTCTACAGCTCTAATCAACAGAGCAGAATACAGCGCTTGCACCTGGCGGAGGGCTGGCAGCCAGTCTCTCTCCATTTGTCTCAAAGATACTGCGATACAGTACAATAGACTTCAAACATGTGTGGCACTGATCCAGTCAGTTAATTAATTCAAAGACTGAGCAATTAGGTCCGATATTGTTTGTGTGAAACACACAGGCGCACAGGTTTGACAGGTTTGTTATGTGTGGCGCTGTAGATCCTGCACACCTCATAATTCAGTCTGGGGAATATTTTGGCAGAGGGAAAATCTCACTACATTTGAGTCAAAATTCTGTTGATGTCAGCGACGTGCTCACATGAAAAGGAATCTGTTTTTAACCTGGTTTCTCCTGTACTTACCATAGGTGTAATGCTGCTGGAGCACCTCGCCACACAAGGAAATTAAACGTTCACAGTTTGCATAATCTGATTAGAAATCATGTACATTTTAAGTGCTTGCAGATCCAAGCATCACCAAAGTGTCTGTCATGCCACAGAGCAAAAATAAATAAATAGATAAATAAAAAAAAACTGAGTAGGCGGAGATGTCATATTGACATAGAAGGTGTGTTGATTGATTCACTACGTTAACTCATCCTTTGAGTAACATGTTAGCAAATATTTCACCTTTAAAGATGCCGGTAGTCTTTGTGAATTTACTTTTTCCCCCAGTTTATGGCTAAATAACATCAACTAGTAATAGTGAAAAGGCAGCAAAACATCCTTTCATCTTTTGGAACATCTAAAAAGGTAAAAGTTATTACTTATACTTATGTAGAATGACGTGTGTATGAAAGGAATCTTCCTGCATTATATTCTCATCATGATGAAGTCAGTCTTAAATTTATGATTACTTGACCTTAGAAACGAGCCATAATGTTACTGCGTGCACGTGTGCTCTGGTTTGGGGTCAGCGAGTATAAATGTCACTAGTAATTTTGAGTAGTTTGAATAAACTCAAATTTGTAATGTAACAATGAGGTCACTGCTAGAGAATAACCGATATGGCTTTTTCAGAGCCGATACCGATATAGATTTTTAGCAGTGAAGGAGACCGATAACCGATATTTGGAACCAATATAAATTTGAGTTCTTTTTTACGGTCGCAACGATGCTAAAAAATGTTTAACACGTGTTTATTGATATTAGTGCTTACTATCTATAACGGAATAATTGTTTTTGTTAGTGGCTCACTCTAACATCAGTCTGAGTGCAGCAACCTTCTCTCTCTCTCTCGAGCACACACTACGCACTGCCCTATTCTTAAAAGGAGCCACTGGCTCACATTATGGCACATTGCTGGTCTACAGCTTCTCAGACTCTCCTCTCAGTGCACCTGCTCAAGCTTTGAGCATGACGCATGACTTCTACTATGGTCATACGTCATTGTTCCATTTTAGCAACAGCTTAAATTTTTTAATCTAGTGTGAGTACTTGCTTAGCACAGCATTATGGGTACATGTCGCTGTCAGCAAAATATGTAGATGAGCAGTAATTACTATACTCTAGAAAGCACCATGTTCTGTGCCCTTTGGTTTTAGTTCAGTTGGTTCCTGTTTTCACAACTGTTGAGTCTGTGGATGAAACGGCACTGACATCCTGTAAACCATTCCTTAGCAGCAGAAACATGTTTGTCAGCACATAGCTGTATCCTGTCTCTGCATGTTAACATACCCATATTCACATTAATAATGTCCTGTTGTCAATCATCTGCACAATTGCAAAGTATGTGTATTAAAACCAGTAACCTTCAAGCACTCCAGCCTGAGAATAAGCTTTAATCATCAATTCCAAACAGCCTTCTTATTATAGAAAACTTGTCACGAGGTGATATTAATATCTCTGATATCAACGCATGACATTTTTGCTATTCAATATCTCCAAGACAACAAAGGCTCAATTTTTAAAAGTCCTCCAATTTTGACAACCAAGGGCGGCACTTTTTATGCTCTTGTCATTTTGAAAGGACTGCATTTTGTTGTCACTTCTTGCCATCAGTCATTTTCAAAGAGCGACAGTGTCAGATTTATCAAATGGTGGATTCTTTATTTAATAAATAAAGTGATCACAAAATAAGGTTTTAATTTTTTACAAATGTGCGCCTTTATTTTTTAATTACCAACTATCGTTTCAAATAATTGTTACTTTTGCTCTCATGCCAACATTTCAGAAACTCTCTTTCAGCTGCCAAGCTTAGAGGATTTGCTGCTTTTCTTTTTCATACATGATAATAAAATGAATATCTTTGGGTTTTGGATAAAATTAGTGATTTGAACGAGCCACCTTGGACATTTTCAAAGCACGTTGATGTCTGATTTGTCAAATGGTGGACTCACTGAACAAAGTGAGGTTTTGATTTATTACAAATATAGGGTTGTATTTGTTGATTTGTCAGAACAGACCAGTCGATCAGGATGATGGATATTTGTGATGCTTTTCTTGACTGACAACTGCTTCACTCTCCTTTAGTAAAAGACAAAGTTACAAAAGACAAGCCAGATTTGAAGATAGCAGGAGTCTTCATGCTGCTATTGGAAAGCTGATCTCGATGTTACTTCCTCTGATTACCAAATAACATGCCGCAGGGACTCTGTGAGTGCTAATTTATAATTCACTGCAAGGAGTGCAGTAATGTTTTTTGTTGATTCACTGTGTTTGATTTCATCAATTTTAATAGATGTAATCTCTTGTTGAGTGATTGTGTTTTCTCTATCATTATCTCAATCATCTTCTCTTTTCTCCACATCTACCTACAAGAGCATTTAATATATAACTGCTGGCTCACAGAGAAAAGCAGGCTCTCCAACTGAAAGTACATTTAGTTGATGTGATATATAAATGCTTGTTTAACGTTAAATAAGGCTTGCATTTTAAGGCATTTGAAACAGTACATAGTATACTTATTCACACAGACACTTTCACAGATGCAGAGACATAATGTGGCCTCTGTGCTTCAGGCCTGCTGGTAGATTATTTATTTATACTCCAAATCCCTGATAAGCAGCCACTCAGAGGAACTGAGCAACATAGGGCAACACTTCGGTGTAATTAAACATAACCTGAACAAACTATGGGTTAATGATGACTTAAATAACAGTACGTTTCTGTACAACACTTACAGTAAGATAAGGTACAGTGAAGCTTGAATGGTTCCCAGGGGACAAGTATTGTGTTGCAGCAAAAAATAAACAGAGCATCAACATTATCACGGCTTGACCTGCGTGTATTGTACTATACGGCAAAGAGTCTAAATTATTTACTTGTATAGATTGCAGGTAATTGTTCCATATGAATCGTCAAGTCTCAAAGGACCTTACAGGCTGTGCCTAAAATCTAATTTAAGCCAAATACAGAAAAGCATGCAATAACACAAGCCACAGAACAGCATACAGAAGTGGATTGAGAGATTACTTAAAGAGGGATAATATTTAAATAAAGTTTAAACATTATTTGAACCATCATTCAAAGTTGCCATATGTATGCAGTATGTACCAGTGAGAGCAGCTGATATATGAACTAGAAGTTCAGTATATGAAAACATGCCTCATATTAACAAGCTTGCAAATTGTCATAAATATGTACAGAAGTCATAGTGCTGTGTGGCCGGGAATTTTAAAAGCGTACCTTGTCACCAAATCCACTTATAGATGCAACCACAGAAGTATGTGTGCAGAATAAGCTGAATTGGTTATTTTTGTACACTTAAATTTGCTGAATTACTATGAAACCAAGAACAGCATTGTGCAAAACACACAAATTATCCTCCATTGTCACTGTCAGTATCTGAACTTTGGAGGTTTTTGACTGTCATCAAAACTAGAGAGTTTATTTGTCCTGAATATTTTGCAGAGTTTGTAAAAAGAAGTTTCGATCAGAAAATCATTCAAGAAAAGGAACATTTAGTAAATTTAGGGCATGCACAGATTAGAGCAAACAGAGAGCAGTGTTGTTCAGCTGAGTGGCGTATCATTAGTGATGAAACTGGAATTCGTCTTTTATTTATTTATAATCATTTTGGATTGGAAGAACGTGACGGTACAGTGTGAACTGTCCTTACTTATACTGATATTCTTCCCCAAATTAATTTTTTGACTATCAAAAAGACCCTGTAGGCTTACATTATACGAAGACTGTGAAAGTTACTTTTTATGTTTAGTATGTTAATTGTATTGCCAAAATATAGTTGAGTACAATTCAATAATGAAATATAACCAAATTAAATAAAACTAGGAACTTAAAGTGATGACTTTTTTAATTAATGAACAATAGTATTCATAATTCTACTTGTAGCAAATGTAGTAGTAAATTAAAGATCCTCTCTATGCATCTAAGACATAAAAATACTCTGCTTAGAATAATAATTTGTGTCTGATACATTTTTTCCACATAAACTTTAATTACAAGGTACACATTAGCTTAAATTAAACATTAAATTGGGGACATGTACTCATTCCTCATTAAAATATCCAGAATCTATGAATATGTTTTTCTTTTCACTTTCACTGCTGGTCGCAAAATTGGCCACCTGTCAAAACTAATTGGGGCCAGCATATAAACAGAAAGTTGCAGTGGTGTCCACTCCCATATCGTAAGAAAAAAAACAAAAAAAGCACAATCCCTAGCCAATGTTAATATTAACAGCTGTTTAGTTACCAATCTAGACAAAACATTGTGAGTTCAGTATCAAACTTCATCCTTTTTCTCACAAAGAGCTGTCTACAGTGGTGGAAAGCAGTACCAATGTTAACCCTTATATTTCTATTCCTTCTTTTCTTAACCGTCAAACATGGTTTCTTGGTTGGTGGTGATTGTGATAATGGTCGCTTGCCAAGAACTTCATCCACTGTTGCAGTTTGTACTCATTGACTCAAGGGGGAAAGTACCTTCAACATGATTGATTGGTAGTTAGAACAACAGCGCTACTCATGTTGGACTGAGGGCAGACTGGATCCTACAGTGACTCACTGTGGCCTCTTGAGGCACAAAGTGGGTAATACGAGACAGACCGGGCCAGGGCTAGCTGGTTAGCGTGCTAATTGCAGTATATATCTCTGCAACTACAGACATAGACGTCAAATTGTCAAAAATACTGCTACTGCCTGCAGGTATTCTACTGCTCTACCAGCAGCACTGCAGGCAGTGAATCACTTTGACAGAGGGAGAAGGACGGAGGACAGGAGGAAAGACTGAAAGCTCTGATATTCTTATTGATAATGTCTGTGCTCGTCATTCACCGTGTGTTGTGATGTCGTGAAAACATTTTATTTTACTAGAATTAGATGTATTTCAAGTGAGATATTATTGAGTGTATATAGTGATTTAGCTGCTGTAAACATGACTGTTGCTACTCTAGATAAACTCTAATCCTGTTCTGACTCTATTCTTAAAATTATACATAATTTCAAAAGCAATTATTTATTAATGAAAAAGAATTATAGATTTTTGGCTGTACGCACATACATGTGAGATTAAAAATGTTTTGGTTGTCAGGTCTGTTAATATTTAAATGTTTCACACAATAAATTGTACATATACCTTTAAGATGAACACAGATCAATTTTCCCCCATTAGCCGATGAATTTGAAAGTAGGCGTGTAGCATCAAAATCTGCATTTACAATATTCTGCACATGGAAGTCAAACATCCAAGTGAAGTAACAATCAGTAGAACATATTTTTTTGTCTGTGTTCTATTAATCTCTCAGGAAATTATCCCGCAGAAGACAAACACATTGATGTCTAATTGCCAGTAGTTACTCATGATTGCAAAGCCTATCATACCGAAATTAACTGAGGACACACAATGCATCTTTTGAATGCCAGTCAATCATTTAATAAGAGAATGACAATCTGTGTTGATGAATTGCAGGCTTCACTTGAAGTAGGCAGCCAGATAATAATCATCTGACGATCCATTCCGATTTCAGTCAACAACCGTTCTGTTGTTTGTGATATGTTGTTTTTTTTTTTACAGATCAGGGCGAGGTGTTGTCACCACTTTAGGCTCCTGTCTTCATACTATATGTGACACCTGTCTAAGAGCAGGGTTTTTTATCACTGGAGATAGTGGCTGCTCCTTCCACTATTTTACAATTAGATTTTTTTTGTTTGAAAGATGTTCAGTTGGTAATTATATAAATAGTAAAGCTGATAGCAGAGTAGACTCATTTTTTTTCATCTGCTGATAAAGATTAGCCTCCCAGTATTCAGGTGGCAGCTGGTGTTGACTTTTCATCCTGCCAGTTCCACCCACATCTGTCCCGTCTTATCTGTTTTTCCTCTGTCTGACTGAATCCTGTGTGCTCTTCACAGCTGACATTTAATGGCAAAGACAGTGACATCCAGACATTACGTCATTAGCAGACACTATTGTTACGCTGTCAAGTCATACAGACGGATGAAAACATTGACTTTGCGGTTTAAAATAAATTGAGTACAATGAAAGCCACTGCACAGCATACGTATGTATGCAGCATTCAGGATCAATCTTTTGATTCTTTATCTGACAGCAGTTGAGTTTGGTCAGTTGACTAAAAAGTTAACTTTTTTTTCTTCTTTTAAAAAAATTTAAAGCAAAAATGATTTAAATGTTTTTTGTGCATACTTCCAATAGTCATGCAAGTATAGGGATGACTGTTTTAATGGTCTAAATCATAAGTTTCATTGTCTCTTCTAATATTCTTTTGCCATTCATCCCTGTATCTAATTTCTGTACGACTTTCAAAAATAATACCTGATTTTCATTCCCTGTGAGATGTGTATTATTTTTCAAACTACGCAGCTTCCAGTTAGAAGCCTTATCATTGTTAATGTTTCCATAAATTTGTTTTTATGTGCATTTTAAATTTGCGCACTAGAAAACCTGATTAAAAAATTACATTTTAAAAAAAAGCTTGTACACCGGGCTGAGGTGGGAAAGTTTGAAATGAAAAATTGAAATGTGCAGTGGAAGCAGACTTAGCCAATAAATCATGACCCACATGAAACATGTGGCTTAAACATCATTTAAGAACCCTAACCCTTAATGTTAATGTCATTAACATCATAATCATTTCATCTTGTTGCGCCCTCTTCTTCTGCTTTGGCATGATCACACTTGAGAATTGGTGCCACCTGCCGCTTACCTTAATAAACCAAAGGAAACAAGTATTTATTAGGATTCAAATTTTGGTTAAAATTTGGGCTACATTTAGTTGGTAACCTAGCTACTGTTCTAGGTGAAGTTAGATAAGGTAGTGGCAACCCAGGCATTGTAGCAGCAGGCTAAGCAAGTAAGCCAAAAAGTCCTTCTCCCCAGGAACTCTGAAGGAGTTTATGTTAAGCCAGGTTAGATATTTATTCCATCCAGTGTGTGGTGGGACTGCTCTGGGTCCCCTCCAAGCTGCGTGTCCCTGAAGACATATTTCAATTTGAAAGGGCAGCCATTCTATTCAAAGCTCCATTTGGATGTCTGAAGACTTACCCTGCCTCCTTAGCCCAGATACCCTGCGAAGGAAACACATTTCAGCCTTGCCTTCTCTTCCAGTGTATTAATATTTTTGGTCCATGCATAGCCTATGGCCACAGATGATGGTAAGAATCAAGAACAACTGGCAGTGAGACCATCACAATCCTTAACAATGTGAGGCAGCAACTCACTCCCGATCAAACCAAATCAGCAATTCACCATTTTCTAGCATACTACTGTGGCCTCAGATGCGAAAACGCTGAAGGTGATAGATCTGCGAAGGCAACTTATCACACCATTGGCAAAAAGCAAAGTTGTGAAAATTTGGTCACTAAAATGTATTCGTCTGTTTCTTGTCATTCCCACAAAGAATATGGACACAGCTCTCGCCCCAGTTAAACAGGAATGTGCGAGCGTCGATCAACGATATGAGAGGCAAAAGTCAGTCAATGCCTCCTAGTATAAGCTTTCCCTGAGGGGCTTATGCTCGTAACAAGATGAATAACTTTTACTTTCTTGTTCATCACTGCATAGTGGAAAGGTCTGTTTCATAAAGCATTACAGACTGCAGGTCTGCAGGCTCTGTGCTGTGTGCAGTTATCTGATGATCACTGTTTGTGATGTTACTATGGTTTCTAAAGAGGAAGTCTTCATGGGGGTTAACTGCTTGGTGCTGAATTTGGAGTGTGATAGTTTTAAGTAAACATGACCTCAAGCATACCTCTCTTTATTATTCCTTCATATCTTCTTCATTTTCTTCTTTCGCTGTCTTCAGTTTCTGATCCTCTGCTTGTTCAGTTTCCGATTGTCTGCCTACACGACGCTGTATTTTAGTTTCTGTTAGAATAATAAAGGTAGCATATCAAGGTTTCCGGAACCATTCACAAAAAACATGCATGAAAATCCGATCAAAACTAGGAAACTAGTGAGCATGAAATCACACTCATTATTGCTTAAGAATAAAATCTTTCTGGTGGCCACTTGGTTTAATGTGTCCATCTATTCATATATATATATATATATATATATAAAATACTCCTCCTTGGATAAATTACACAAGAGTTGTCTACCTTCAGTCTTTTGTAAGTCTCGTGCTAACCAGGCCTATGCATCCCTTCAGCTGCCTTGTCCAAGGAAAGCCAGGTCGTGCTAAACTCGGTATGACAGGCTGACTCTGCCAAACTCAAAGCCTGCCAGTCAGACGTCCCCATACGACCTCCGCCTGGCTACTCTGTCAGGAGTGGAGGCAGAACAGTTCATACAGCACAGGAAAATTAAGCTCAGGTAAATAAAGTCCTCCTGCATTGCCCCTACACAACCACCATAATCTAGCTGTCCGTTTGATTGAAGGTTGTGCGCTGGTCATGTTTGAGATTTGAAGAAAATCTCATCCGCATACTCATTTTGAGTCATTCTCAGCTTACTGCTGATATGTTGGCCAACGAGTTTGACAGTGTTGTAATCTCCTCTTGTTTGATGCATTTTATCCAATATTACCGCCAACATTACCATCACCTAAGATGTGAAATGTACAACATTCACTGCCATTAGATATCGCACTCTTGCACCAGTATCTCACACCAAAAAAAAAAAAATGTGTTGTTTACCCAATTAAGTTGGAAAAATAAAGAGAGCCATCTGAACACACACTGCTCACATAACTCAGATCAAACTGTCAAACTAGGCAGTGCTGAAAAAAGTCTGGCACTACACAGCCTCTTCCTTGCTTCCAATGTTTCTGAAACATTTATTTACTATTTTATTTTTTTGTTTATTTTTACAGGGTTAGCGCACAATTAAAAGTAATTGCACCAGAGTTAGCTAGCAGCTAATTTGCATCTGTTGTCCCTGGGCAAGGCAAACAAAAAAAACACATAGCAGCAACTACATTATATAAAACAACACAATACACAACATATTTTAGTGACCTGTTTAGCTGTAATATGAAAAAGTTTCTTACAAGGCTGCCGAGTTGAAAATGGATGCGAAGAGGAAAAAAGGAGCTCACGTGCACTAACATCCACACACAGCCATCCCGGCAGTGTGACATCATTCACTGTTCACGACGCAATTATTACACTTATCTTTATTAGTTGTTTACTGCTGTGTAAATGTTAAAAATATATATTTAACCTGTAAAGGATATTCTGTATTTTTCATAATTGCCATCAAATTCCTTAATTGTCTGTCTCAACCTAACATATTTTATTTCTGTATGTCACATCCAGTGTTAACAAAACAGTTCTAATGAGCCACGTTGCACCGAATGACATGCTCATTCATTACGGCGCACTCACTCGAGCACCAAATGTTTATTTATCCACAGCAGGAAGAAGTCCCTAACAAATGCACAATTTATTCCTGTTTACATTACATTTGTTACAATCTACAGTCTCCATTAAAAAAAAATAAAAAAATCAAAAGTATATTTTTGCAACATGTTTAAAGATTCACATTTTCAGTAGGAGAAAATGAGTTGGGGTTTGAGTGCCGCAGATGGGGACGTTGGAAAGTTGTAATGGCAGCCTTATCTTTAAAATCAGCAATCCAGATATTCACCAGCTGTCTTTAAAGTGAGATCCAATTATTTATTTTACACTATGAAGCCACTTCTGTAGTTTTAGCTCTATTAAATATCACATTCACACACTCAAACAGTACACCAAGATGTCTTCTCCTGCATTTTTTGTTGACAGAGTTCCTATTAGTGGCACTGTTTTCTTTGCCTTTTCCACCATGGTAGATATCACTCTGGACCAAAAACCCAGTTCTTTTATCTTTCTCTTTTTTCCCCCTAACAAACCACTCTGATATGATATTGATTTTCAAATTTATGTCTTACTGTAAGTCAAAGATTTGTGCTGGGATGTCAGCTGCTCACCCTAAAAGTAAACACCAACCCTAGTCACAAATAGATGAAATGCCAGCATTTTGTTAGTGTATGTCTCACTCTGTCTGACCTGCTACGAGCTGGCTCATAATTCTGTTTTCAGAGTCAGTAATAGAGATATTTCATAGGAGAATATTACACTATTTCTGTAGTCTTCATTCCTACATCCTCCGTTCCATCAGTTCACTTTCACACCCCTTTCTCACAAGCATAAACACCCCCACTCCCTCATCTGTTTCACGCGCTCTCTTCCTCGCTGCTTTAGTGTTTTGCTCCTCCTTGCTTCCCCCATCAACCCCCCCCCTCCCCTTCCACTTTCTCTCGCTCTGCATTAAGCCCTGCTTGTCTCTCTGCCTCTCTGATCCTGGGAGCAGTGCTTATGGGAGCTTCTGAGACCAGTGCGAGCACTGCTGGTCTCCAGTCGCCTTCCCAGCACTGCAAGTGGAGGACGAGTGGAGGGGGAGGAGGAGGGGGAGTATCCGTCCTCATGCCCTAGGCGGGAGACAGGAAAACAGGAGAGGGAAGCGGAGCCAGAGGAAGAGAAAGTGAGAAGGAGCGTGTTAGAGATGCCGAGAGTGTAATAAAAAAAAGGGAAAACAAGAGAGACATGAAAAGATGAGGACAGGAGAGAAAAATAGAAAGGAGCCAGGAGTAGAAACAGAGAGAGCGAGAGCAGGGTGGCACAGGGAGAGGAGCAAATGAGTGAGCGAATAGGAGACGTAGAGAGAGAGTGAGCGAGAGCAAGCGAGAGGGAGGGAAGCGAACAACACTGCAGACACTCGCCCACTGTCACTGTTCCACAGCCAGAGGACAGAGGCAGCACCGGGAACAGTGGAAGAGGATACGATGGAGGAGGAAGACCGCACCGTCCATCTGCAGCTCAGTCCCCGACACTGACAGCCTCCCTTTGGGACCATCCTGCCAACTCAGGAGCAAAAAGGAGAAAACTACTCTCTCTGTCCTTCACAAGACCAAGTACCGGACCTCAACTCCTGCAGGACTGACAACACACACCACACACACACCTCTTTATCTTCCCTTCTCATACACTCACACACACTTACTCACACCCTCTCAAACTGAAACACACCTCACTTCTTGTTGCCTTTTCGGACGAGCGTTCTTTTTTTATCTCTTTTTTTTTTTCCTACGCTGCCTTCGCTGACCTTCTGAGCTGAGTGGATTTACTTTTATCCTTTGGTGGACCATGGGGCTTGGGTGGAGGGGTGCATCAGGGACCCTCCAAATAAGGACAGAGGGGAGCTGGTACCTTTTGGTGACATTGCTGCTGTTCTGTGGTTTCTGGAAGGCTCGCGCACAAACAGATGATGGGAAGTCTGTCTACTTCTGGGAAACAGGTACAGCTAAACCACTAATTAGAGATTATATTTGATCCCTTGTTTTACATATGGAGCGTTTATGGTGGTAGTGTGTGCTGTTGACGCTGCTATGGTATGTGACCTCCCACACTCACACAGTCAGATCTATTCATGTGCGTTTCAGTTCATTATTTGTGGAAAATGTGGGATAACTTTTAGATTTTAGGGAACATTTAAAATCAGTGCATCCAACTGTGTTTCCCTTCTATCATGAACATGAAGGATTCTTGGATTTTTTACAGAAAGAGACATATCCTCATGCTTAATTAACTCACACAGGTCTACAATACCTCCAGATGACACACTTTGTCTCATAAATTTGTTATTTGAGGTATACAACTCTACGATGCAGAACTTCAAAGATACATGCACTTGAAAGATGACCCAGAAATCTACAGTAGAGCCGTCTCCTCACTCTGAATATCATGTGGCACGCAGGACAACTGTGATCCATTTTTGAATGGATTACTTTCATCTTCCCGAGTCTCAGGTGATGCACCATTATTGAAATGTTGCTGCTGTGTGATACAGCACGGGGATGATTGATAGGCATTGCTGCAAAATAGAGCTCGGTGAGGGACGCATAGTGGAAGGGTTCTCGATGATATTGATACGACATGAGCATGTGGTGTGTGGAGACATTCACACATGCATTAGATGCTGTAGATCGATGGGTGTTTCAGTATTTCTTATCTTTGCACACTTTGTTCCGACTGAATGTAGCTGTGTTGAACTCTATTGGAGGAAGAATCACATGGAGTAAATTGAGTGTCACAGAGGGATCCATTGAGTTATGGGAAGCCCGCTACCAAACACGGATGTTAATTTAAGAGAGTACAGATGTTGCAGTGAGCCGTGATTATTACTATGATGATTTCCCATGGACACTGAGAGAATTACTCCCTGCAGTCTTTCTAAAAACATTCACACACTCCTCTAAGGCAGAAATTAGATGACCATCTCTCTTGACTCGATTTAATCCTCACTTAACCAGAAAAGCTCAGGAGGTTAAGGAGAGCTCTTCTCTTACACCGATACCAAAAACTATATTTATTTTCTCAATACCAGCACAACTTCTCTTTCCAACCCCTAACTCAAACACCCCCACTCCACTAGTCCTGCCCCGCCTTGCCCAGCTCCACTCCCCAGTTGACGTATCCCACGTCTCTCCTGTGGTTCTGCATCTTTAAAGAGGATGTAGCTGAGTAAGGAGATTAAAGGAGCAGGGATTTAACAACCCAGGAAAGACAGCCCAGGGAAGAGACTTGAGAAAGAGAAAGGCAGAGTGAGCACTGCAGGCAAAGAGAGGGACTAACTTAACCTACATCTACCCTACTGTAGGTCATCCTGATTACGCCTCTCTCCCACGCTACAGCACCTTTCTCCCACACTATACATGCTCCTCACCGGGAAAGCTCTAGGCTCTATGCTTTGAAATGTAAGCCAGTGCTTGGAGTTTGTTCACTTCCTCCCAAATAAAAGGTATCGCATTGATTTCCGCCAGTCTTTTTTCTTTCTGTGCCTCTTTGGTTTGACAATTGCCTGCAGAGTATTAAAATCACATAGGGCAATTTAGGGCTTTGAATCCTGGTGCTTTTCATCAAAATGTGATTATGTTTGCACAAGATTTGCATACTTTTTTCTTGCCAATCGAAGCTTGTTTAAAAAAAAAAAAAAACACAAAATGTGATGATGTTTGTGCACATTTGCAGAGTGTGCAGTGGAGGGAATATTCTTGTGGCAAGCTATGCTCTGATGTTTTGCATATTGATGAGTCTAGCTGAAATACAGCCCCTGTCTTCGAAACTGTGGGGAATTGGGCCTGCATTGCTTTTATTGCCTTCTGTGAAAATATGATGTATCTGTTTTGGAAGGTGAGACAGTTCAGTGCAGTTTTATGCTCCGAGAATTCTATTCAAATGAGGCAGATAGAGACAACAGGCTCCGCCAGACACTGCGAGTGATATTTCTGAAGGTGGCGGTGAGGATAACTGGAGAAAAAACGGGAGTGATTATAGCCACCATGAGGGCGGTGGTGGTGATGATGATGGTGATAACGACTTGCCACAGTTTTTCGGGGGCCTTTGAGAGATTGCAGGGAGTTTGTCTCTCTCTCAGACGCTATTTTCACACCATTTTTCTTCTTGTTGCTTCCTCTCAACTGTGCACTCCCTATGCACGTCTCCCTCTGCATCTTCATCGCTCTGTTTCCCTGTCTGCCACTCATGCTATATTTTACTTTTCTCTTTTCAAATCCGCAGCTTTTCCCAATCAGTGAACAGTAAAATATGCTGAAATTCCACAGCAACCTTATCTGTTGCCAGTAGTGAGGAGGCATAACATGTGTATTAGAGAACTGCTCATATACACACACACACACACACACACACACACAGCAGGTGCATCTTTCCTGTTCTGGTACTGTGTGCGTGCTTCATTAGACTCTGTTGTTGGAGCGACAAGATTTGAGCTGTCAAGACCTCACATGTCTGCCTGAGGACAAAGCAATTACAGGTGGTAGAGTAGGTGATGGTGTATTCAGGAAAACACATACTGTAACATCTCCATGTCTTGGGGTTTTCTGTATGGCTGACTATAAGTGTTCCTTGTGCAGGTACAAATCTGTACAATCAACATTGTTATTGTCTTTTTAATATGTTGAGTATTGCGCCAGGTGCAGAATCATTTAAGAGTCCAGTCTGACATCCTGATCTGATCACTGTTTATCAACTCTGACCCTCTCTGAGGGTGGGTCTGTAAATCTCTCCTGAGATCCAGATTATCTATCATTCAGATTACACAGGAGTCGCCCCTGGCCTCTGATTAAGCCAATCCCATGTCACCCACTGTCTCGTCTCACCAGGTCAAGTCACACTTCTAAGCACGTGTCTCTCTGCCGTAGGCCTGTTAAGTCACCTGAGTCATGAACCCGTGCATGAAGCCTTACTTAATTACTTACTTACCATGCATGTGTGTGTTTTCCCACGAATGCATGCTGAACTCGCTCAGTAACACTCAGTAAAGTGCTCCTAAAATGTGTGTTTGATAGATGAATCAATAAGATTGAGTCACCACATTGAAAGGTAACATTTTATAACCTTTTAAGGCGTTAGTTTAGACAGATAAAAGCAAACCAAGGACTATCAAATAGGCTTCTGATTGGCCACCTGTTATGTGCTCCACAAAAAGCAGTGGCATTTAAACTTTTGTTTAATAGCTTCCTGGATGGTTGACTAACCAAATCATGAATCACAAACTGGGAACAAGTTTAGTCATTGTTCACAGACTGTACAAATGAGTAAGATTTTTAGATTCAAAGTTCAGTAGGGATGATATAAATAAATATTCTTTCAGTGCAGTTTCATCAGATGAGCAAATGAGATCATTTCAGGACATTAAATCAACACATTGTGAATCCAGAGTATGTGTATGTGTCTGTATGTGAGTGTACATTTGTCAGCCCAACATCTCTAATGACCTGTCACTTTGCAGAGAAAATGGAGTTTTAGTCCTACACAGTATCATACAATGAGGACCATTGCAGCTTTCAGCGCTATGAACGCGATGCTGTGTGTCACCACGTCCTGCTGATGTCACCTTTCAATGCACGGCAACAGGGTGACTAGCGCTGACAGGCCATTGTTAGCCGAATACATTCCTGCCTTCAGAGAGGCACCGGCAGTGAAGGATGTCACCGCCGCTGAGGGTTGTTAGTGGCTCTTCCACAATCACCTGCTATTATGGCGTACCCACTGAAGAGGCCATCCAGGAAATTGAGGGAGAGCGGGTGTGACGGGTTCACAAGTTCAATACAGCAAGGCAAGGTCATTAATATGGCAAAACGCCTTCAGCCAAAGTGTAGTAACTGAACACAGGACAAGCTGAGTTCAAAAGTAGAGCCTTGAGACAGACATAGAAGTACAGTATTGATCTCTTGCAGGTGCCTCGGTCTGATCAAGCATCAAGTTGCTCCTCTTGCCCTGTTTACTTAACCCCATGAGAAATGTGAACACTTAAGCTTAAACACGCTAAATATTTTCATTCGCAATTCCTCATTCTGCAATAGGAGTTTTTTTGTCTGCATATGTGATTCATTCATGTCCTCAGCTGACCTGAGCCCTGCTCATTACCCCTGGTTTAAATTAGAATCTGCTGCCTCGGTACGCCCTGAAAATCCTTTGCCTTAAATAGCTGTGTGTTAATGCCTGCGTACCTGTATTATGCCCAAACCAGGAAGCAACACACGTCTGACTGAGTAGCTCTGATATCAGCAGGATTGTGACTGGCATCATCCCAAATGAGAATATCCCTTGGAGAATCCTTCCTCATTTGAGTGAGTGCATTACAACGTGACCCTCTATGACCCTAATTAGCATAGCACCTGAGGGCAAGCAAGAATCTGGTAGGTAATTGGCCAGCCACTGTTTAAATTCCTTAGCAACAGGCAACAAATTTAGGCCATGCATATAAATTAAGACAATTTCCTTGGGATTTTAATTTTTTCGTTACACAGTATGCCAATGGCTTTTATTTTAATTCAGTATGCCGGTGTTTTTGTTTTCATTTTTGGTTTGGTTGGAGTAGAAATGGAGGCTAATTGTGTCTGTAGTGTGTGTGTGTGTGTGTGTGTCTGGCCCTACAACCATCAGAAAATGAGCACTCAGCAGCCTGTGGAGTCTTTCTCTGCAAAGGCAACAACAGGAGAAGCCATGTGGCCTCAGCATCTTTCTGTCTAAAAGAGGAAGGAAGCTATTTTTCACAGTTACTTTTTGTCTCGAGCTCCAGTGGTCACCCCAGCAGGAATGATACAGAGCTGGCCAACAGTGGACCATGACATTGCATTTGATTTTAAAAGCATTTGCAGCAAAATACGTCACGTTTGACCCAGATTGATCTGGATTGTGGCTTTAGAGATATTACCATAGCACTCTCCACTGCACACTGCTGCGTTTTTGAAATAGCCAATCCATCCAGGGGAGAAAGATGCCAAAGAGATACCAGAGTTTGTTTAATCTAAATGGTAGAGCTTACACTAAGACCTGGCTATTACAGATATAGGAGGGATGGCTGGATTAGAGATTACACTTCATCCAAAAAACTTTATTTAGAGTGACATAAGAGGATTCCCACTTCTTCCACCATATTCAAATGGCTCACAACATATTTTAGATCGGGCACTATGTCATTCAGCTGTGTTAGCAGTGGACTTTGTGAAAGGTCATGGTGTGAGTAAGCAGATCAGTGATAGATTTATGTTATGTCGGGATGTTTTTTGTCTGATTATCTGCCTTGACCTGATATATGTGACACGTGCTGCTGTAAAAAGGTTAGAATATGACAGAAAAGTCTGACCTACTCTTTTTTACATGTGTATGCTCATTTTGAGCAGTATCACAATGTTATTTTTCAAAATAAAGAGAAGACATGTGTTTTTCTCTCTGTCGTGTCCCTATGGTGTCTCTTCAAAAATGAGAACTTAAATCTGTGCTCTGCCACAAGTTGGAAAACAAAGAAATCCTGTGGCCGTATTGGGGAAGCCAAGCACTTTTGCGGTCCGGGAGTGGCATTCAAAACAGGCCCTTAACTCCCACGAGAGGCAACGAGGCGGTTTCAGTGGGCTGAGAGGAATAGTGGTTGCGTGTCATTGAAGAAAGCAGTGACATTTAGTGGCTGCGCTGCCTCCACCGATGCTACTCTAATAAAGCCGTAGAGATGGAGGAGGCTCAGGAGTAAATATCCTCCTTTCCATCCAGCAGCCGCGTCATTAATCCATCATCTCTCCCACTGGCCATCACTTGTTTTTGCTCAGCTTTGGGGTAGTCATGGACATATTTTACAGTCCTTTTTGAAGATAAAAGCTTCTTGTCTCACAGTCACGGTGTTGCTGCTTTACTGACTAGTGGGTAAGCTGATGTAGAACTAGAAGCTATGGGAAGATTAATTCATCATGAGATCATGCGATGAACTGTAAACACAGACTACTATAATCTACTGTGTGGTTAAGGAATCAAAACCATTAAATCTTGCTGACTATCATTAGAGCATTACATTTTGATATTGAGCTGCTTATGCTTTTACTCTTATATAATCACAATGCTTTTGTTATTGAATCTCACAGTTTTGTTCTGCAGTTTTGACCCCGTTTCTGAAAGATTTTCTGCCTGTTTTCGAACCATGTGTTTGTGGATCCTTGAGTAACAATCATGCAGTAATTCCTCAGAGTACCCTAAGCAACAGTGACAGGACAGTGGCTTTAGGTAATTGTTCGTGACAGTGTTTGCCAATCCCTGATTTGATGGTGTTGGTCTGTGGAATGATGTTGACCCCGGTGTCTCCGGTGTCTTCTGCCTTGTGCATTTTGTGCTTTGATTTTAGTTTAGTTTGACTGCATGATAAAAAAAAAAGTTCAGCAGTGATTAAAGAGCAGTAATTAATTAACAAGACTTGATCTAGAATCTAGAGCAATGCTAGCAGTCCTGCAAGGCTGCAGAGTGGTGCTTTGATCTTAACGCTAACATCAGCATGCTACCTCACAATGACAATGCAAACATGAAGATGTATAGCAGATATTATGCTTATAATATCAGCCAACGAATAAACCAAAGTATTAGACTTTGGGGAGTATGGTAATCTAACCACAAATGTCAACCTCGTGGTGTTGCAAGGGATTACAAAAGTCATTCGACTGACCATGCTGCTAGCATGACCAAACCTACTGGGATGTCACCCATTGGTTTTTAGACTACCATTTTAAATCCTAAAATTTGAAATTATGGCCGTTGCCATCGTGGTATTTTTGAGCCAGAAGTGACAAAATCTGATCAAGAGAGTGGAGCTCTCTATCAGGATTGACGATCGCCATAGTAGCCACGCCCTAAAGCATACCCTGCTTTATTGTCTATTTTACACTAAATGGGACCATAACAAAACAAAATGAACATCACGCTTTACTTAAGAAGACTTGAAACCATAGATTGAGACCGTGAACTCATTAGAAAAACTGTTAACTGAAGTCATACACCAAGCGAGAAGTAGGGTCATTTTCTCATAAGCTTACATACAATTGGACTTACTGCAGCCAGTGGAGTCAAGCCCTGCTGGCCATTAGAAGGCACTTCTGCGTTTGCTTCCCCTTTCAGACCCAGAAGCTCCGTGCATATAATGGGCTAAACTCATGGACAGAAAACAAGATAAATAAAGATATCATTTGTTTAAACAGTTGTAATTTTCACTTGTTTATCATATTATCGTATTGTGGTACAAAGCGCTCTCCAAACAGCTAACCTTCACCCTAACAGAGTGCTTTTTATTCACACAATTCGAGAGAGAAAAATTTCAAACTGATATTTAAACTGAAGGTGGTAGTAAACCTCTCAATTATACATTTGAATGATAATTTTGACCTCATTTGCATTGAGCCTGTTAAACAGGATGTGCTTATTCTTGACACTGCTGCTGAAATTTAGCTGCATTTCAAGTCCTTTTGTGCCAAGAAATACTCAGCCATATTAGAGGTGCCCAGGCCAACAGAAATTGGAAAATATTGTTAATTTGTGTATTTGAAAATGCATAGAGAAGAAAAAAAGTGTGAGACTGCACTCTTTATTTAAGCCCTAACATCAGCATAATAGGCCCAAAATATATAATGAAGGAAGGAGGAAGGGAGAGAGACCAGGATAGCGAGAGGAAGGATAGAGGATTTGTAGGCATAATAAATCCATACAAAGGAGTTTAAGCTGAGAGAGCACACCATGCCATGCCTTAACACTAGTATCAAAATAATAAACTAGAAATATATAATGGTGGAGGGAGAGAGGGAGTGATAGAGTGGCTGGCTAATCATCAGTGACAAGCCCCTGGATTAGAGGGAGGGCAGCAGATGGCCCCAGGCAGGGCCGGGCTGACCGTATATGAATATCCCAGTAGGTTGATCGGGCTCACTAGCTCCTCATGCCTACAGCAGACAGGCATGCTGTGTGTAGAGTATTTGTCAGGGTTTTGGTGGAAACTGCCCACCCAGACATTTATTTACCTACAGAGAAGACCAAGGAAATCATACTATTCCACTTGACAAACATTTTCTAATTACTTTTATATATTATATTTTATATATTTAGGGCTGCAGCTAACGATGATGTTCATTATTGACTAATCAAGCCTTTTTTGATTAATAAATTGATTGTTTCTATAAAACATATAAAAGGTAATAGTTATTCATTAACACTAATTGTGGATGTCTTTAGAACACATTGTTGTTTGCTTTAGGTCGTTGGGTGGCCCGCGAAATCAGCGAGAAGAGAAAAGCATAGTGTTTTGATCGTAGTATTTCTCGGCAAACCACTTACGTATATTACATCTTTCTAAACATAGATCAGGGAACTAGCCTTTAAATTTAATGCTCTACAAAAGTGGAATTTACAGAAAATTTGTTTGCATATTAATTCTCTGTTAGTTGACTCATCTATCAATTGACTAATCGTTTTAGCAACCCCGCTAAACATCATTTTTAATGTCTATCTTTGCCTAGCTGGTAGCATACAGTAGGTCTGTAGAGGTATTTTTTTTCAGCTGCCTGCTGCTGCCAAAAATGAAACTACAGACACACACACACACACAGGCACACAGAAAGTCCCACAAAGGTTATAATGTAATGTAATGGGAAATAAATGTGTTTCTAGTGGCTGTCAACGCTCCCCGGCCTCCTTGCCTTTCCTATGAAAACAGGTGACATCCCCCTTTCTCTGCACACTATTCAGGTCAGGATGACATTAATGGTCATAGGGTGTATTACGAACAGAAATAGCATCCTATTCAAAAATAGAGTTGTCTTGGTTTGAGCGGTTCAAAATCAATTCTGTACCAAAGGGAAATAGAAAATTGCAGCCGAGTGCAAAGTTTTAAAGTTTTATTAAAGTTGCATTCCAGAAGATTGCAGTGTTCTGGTTCTGTGTCATTTCATGCTTCACCAATAAGGCTATTTCTGCTGCTTTTAAATGGTTGTATAACTAAAACTAAAATCCTGAAAGTCATCCAACTCTTCATCCATCCATTGATTCAAATGTCTATTCATCTGCTCGTCCATTAGCTTTTTCCTATCACTACCCATTGTGCTGTGGGTGTATGGCGTGGGCCTACACTCATGAGGTTCACTTCACACACTATGTCTCTGGCAGTCACAATCCCAATACACACTCACATAAACACACACACACACACAGTAAATCCCAGTAAGACTACACTTGTAATCCATAGAGAGAAAGTTGGCATTTCCCTTTAACACAATGTCGATAACCAGGCAGCTTTTTACTTGTTTTAGCAATTTCAGTCAGGGACGAGTATTCTTTAGTGGTCACACCTCTAGTTATATGCAGCTCAGTGGTAGCATGTGACAGATTGTAGGAGAGGCTGTTTCTCAGCCACTCTTATCTTGCCATCTCTGTGTGGAAGTTAGCCAGTGTCACTAGGTGGGCTGTCGTGAGTGAGAATAAATTAGATATTGAATCATTTCTGAGTGGTACGCGTTGCATAGTTGTATAAAATCATAATAATGTATATACAGTAAAAACCCTGTTTTATCGTCTTACATCTTCTGAACAACAGTTGCGTTTCACAGCAGTGGCATTGTGAGCAAGAAGGTGTAAGGCTACCGTACTTGAACATTTGGGATGACTAATAGGAGAGTATAGTACCTTCAAATGTTCTTAAAGTGGCCTTTATTGATGTTTTTATAACATCAATAACACATCAAATGACAGTGTGAAAACAATGCTGCTGGTAGTGAACTTACAGTAAATTATCATTATTTATTGTGAATTTCAGATCAGTGTTTAGTTGTCAGGCCTTCAACTTTACTGGTTTACTGTCACTGCTCTCTCATCATTTTCGGTGGTGTTTTTCAGCTCTTAATTTTTCAATTTACATAAAGTTAAAGATGCTTTTTTTTTCACAGCTGGATTAATGTAATGCACCTAATGCAGGAATCATTCAGCCCTCACTTCACTGACTCCAACTGCTGCAGAAGGCTTCTTCCCAAGTTTGAACAGGCAGACAGAAATAGGAACACACGACAGCTGCCTGTTTTATTCCATATTGATTTAAAAATGATATTGATCACTGTTAAAGCGTTAATGGCCTCCCTCCAAATTATATAAAGGATTTATTGACTCCCTATGTGCCTGGGCCTTCTCTGAGATCAGTAGCTGCAGCTCTACTGGTTGTTTCTAGAACCAGGCTCATAACTAAAGGTGACCAAACCTTTTTGCTCTTTGACTCGTTAAACTATGCTGGATCTTCCCACTATTGCCATTTAACAATGTTAACTTTATTTCATCTTTGATCCTGCTGTTGTTTTTGTTTTTTATCTGCTGTTTTTCTTTCTGTAAAGCATTTTTTAACCTTGTCAAGAAAAATGTGGCAGTGCTTTATTTTAAGGTCCAGGTCAAAATGTCCATTAGGGCAAATTATGCAAAACAGTAACTATGCAGATGATACCCAAGTTTACCTAGCTTTGTCAAGCAACTACAGTCTCATAGATAAGAAACCTTAGCATTATCATTAATTCAATTTTTTTAGTTTGTTTTTTTTTTACAGAAATTTTAATAGCTGTATGTCTGTGAAGAGTCTCAGTCATCCAGACCATGTTTATCCATGGAGGGTTGAATCTAGGGTAACTGAACTGGGTCTTCTTCAGTTGTAATTGAAGATAGTCATTGCAGTGATAGTCATATCAAGACAAATACAAAGTCTGCTAAGTTTAAAAAAAATCTGAACATTTATGATTTGTCCAAGCTTTACTACATCTTTGAACCTGATCCGAAAGAGAACCATGGAAACTTACCCGAACCTGACGTTGATTAATTAGTGGCATCATACACTATCAATTAAATCAGCAGTGATACAAAAGCAATATAATGTAAAGATTGAAATGAATACTTTTTTTGGTTTTTGCTTCTTCTTTTTTTTTTTTTTTTACAATGGCTACTGGATCTCTCTTTTGAGTACACTTCATCCATTCAGATCCACTGGTGTGTAAGATATTTTGACACACAAATTCAATATACATTGTAGTAAGTAAAGCCACCGAGTTGGACCCGGTCAGAATCAGGTCTCGGGTCAGGTCTCAGTTTCTCAGAACTGAGCGGATATGTGATTTTCTATATTCCAATTTTATTTTTTATAAACATAGATTTTAGCTAGGCAGTAATTCGCAGGATCAAGAGTCAACTTGTATTTTCCACAGTATTGATCATTGGTCAAGTTTGTGGGTGGATGATGTTTGTGGGGTACTGAATTACTTTGCATTAATGTCTTAAACATTTAATAAACGTGTATTTGTAGAGATAAAGAGCCTACTACTGCAATATACTGTTTGTTTTGGAGGGACTGACTTGTATGAGTTGTTGAAAGCCGCTGGTCTGCCATCTCGCCAGTATGACCAAGTGACTTATTAAGGTCAGTGGAGTGTTTCATATGTCATGTGTGCAGTACTTACATTTTAATAATCAAGTCTCTTTTTCAAACTAAAGTAATGCGGTCTTCGATAATGCCTGTAATAAGTGTCAGTGGTTTTCTAGTCCCAAGTGTTCGGATCAAATTAGAGTGCCACCATAAAATATGCAAATTAACGCTTGTCATATAAAGATTAGGCGAGCTGTACTCGATTATGAGAGCGCAAAATTAGATCCCAAACACTACAGACACACTGTAAAGAGCAGATGAGAATTGATGTGGTGTTGATGCGTCCTTTTGTGTTGTCGCAGCATACTTCCCTAAGAGGACTCATTAATGAACAAGCAGCCAAGACAGGCTACTGTAATTCATCATGGCACGTGTGACCTCTCTCCTCAGAGCCACTGGCTGTTCTGCTTTGCCCTTCTTCATCCTCTATTGACAACAGGAATGTGCAAGATACTTAGACCTTTGTACTGTAGCACCATTCATTCTGCATTCAAATAGTCAAGGGCCCAAATGTTCAACTGAACTATATGTTCACCCACCTTTTTTTTTTACATATCCTTTTATCCTTATGTGTCATCTGTTTTACTGTATAACACCTAGAATAAATTATGCTACTGCTCTTTCTATACATCACAGATGACTCATGGCTAGGAGCAAACCAGTCATTGCAACAATGACGTCATTGCATGTCACAAGAGACTTGTGTGATAAAATGTGGCACATGTTTACACTGACCTCTACCTTACTGCAGGCACATGCTCTATATCTCTACCCCATCTCATCCTGCAGTGTTTGCACGCCACTGTTATTTACAGCACGCTCATTTTAACATTTGCTTAGTTGAAGCTAGATGGGCAATTTGGCCTTACATGATATGGTGATATTTATAGGCTGTAATGTGACACATGATATATTCCTCGATATTTCCTCGAAAGCACTTCATAAATGCTTGGACTTGGTGACAAAATCAAATTTAACAATATTTTTGACCAAATACTTTTTTCTACCAACATTATAGGAATTGGTAGTTATACAAAATATTAATACAATGATTTTTTGTTAAATAATCATTGGTAATGTGGACATAATGTTGACTAAGTGGCTAAAGGCAAGTACAAGACCAAATTTAATATCTGGTAAATTCAGAAAATTACATCCATTTCACTGTAATGCAGCCTTTAAAACCAGGAAAAGACAACATTTATGCCAAATCAAGATAAAGTTGAGGCCAAGAATATTTGGCAACACATTTTTGCATTTTTTGACCTTTAGTTTTTATCCTTCAGAGAGAACATCGCCAGCTGCGATAGATTAACTAGTGGACACTTCCGTCTACTGATAATTGCACATGCTCTGCAGAGAAAAACAGAAAGTGAGACAATCTCTGGTGTTGTATTCATCCTGTAAATGCACTGATTGTGATACGACTGCTCCTATTTAATGCAGACCTACTTATGTGTTGTTTTCGTAAGAACTTGTAAGTGCAACTCACTAGTACGATGTCATAACATTGGTATCGATTGTTTCAATGAACAGTCTCAGCTGCTGTTGTGAAAACGTAATCGCGAGTGAAAAAAATCCAAAATCCAAAGTATGTTTTTGAGTGACTTTATAAAACATGCTGCACTGTGAACAGAGCAGACACATACAATAAGAGAGAAATAGGAAGGTGAGGCGAGCCGGTGTGTGAATTAAGGTGGACATTTAATGCATCAACAATGCTGAAGAAAGATAGTTGATTTCTGAGTGTCATTCTCAGGTTGTCAAATGCGGATGCTTTGGCTTGGTGGCCCAGGTCCGATATAACCAACCAACCCTTCCCTCACAGTTTTAAGGTCATTTTTTGGGACACGCTGTAATGTTATCCAAAATCTAAGAAGATAAATAGTCTCATATCACAATAACAATATAATATAGTTATTACCAAGCCCTAGTTGAGGTATCATTATTATTTTAAGAATAAGCCTCTTGCTCACTTCTTATAACCTCAGCTTATTTCACAACACTTTTCCCTTTCCCAGCAGAATCTATAATTAAAACGTGTTTTTGGGCACTTTGATCTGGGTGAGAACAGGAACTGCACAAGTAATATGGGTAGACTCTTTTTTTTTTTTTACCTGTGTGTCGCTGAACAAAACAAGTCCGGAAGCTCCACAGCAGGAAGTCTTTGTCATCAAAGAAAAAAAATGTCTGAAAGTTGTTGAAGAGCCTCGGAGCACTTGAACCACAACTAATTGCAAGACAAAGCTTCGGAAAATGTCATCCATCAACTCCGTGTTTACATTTTCCCAGTTCATTTTTCTGAAAGGGCCCATATTGAAAACCCAGTGGTCACACAGAGGGGGAAGAATAGGGTCGTTTCCTCCTGTAAGCAGTGAAAAATTGCCGGTTTGCTACAGGCATTCACCCATTTTCTGGCACACTCTCACACTCAGGATGAGGGCTAAGTTTTGCAGAATTACAGCGGTGCCAGAAGTTCTTGGAGGGCACGTCGCTGTGTGCTGCAGACTTCCTGTCTTTTAAATGAAAAACTCAACCTTCGATGATCTCACACTGCTTGGTATCATCAATCTGTGGAGGTTTTATTTTATTTCATTTTTTTCTGATGGAGCATTGTAATTTATTTTTCTTGTGAAGCTGCCTCATTTTCTTCTACTTCAGTCAGTGATTTCCTGTTTTCCAGAATGACTCTTAACAGCCCCAGAGAGCAAGGTTCCTTCAGCTGTATATGAGTTGATGAAGAAAGCAAAAATGATAACAGAGCAAGAGTTTTTATATTTGACAAAAGGCAAGGGTCCCTCACTTGTCTATAAACCCGAGATGTTGTGCTGCTGCAGTTTTTAGTGGTGTACCGAGGCTGCTGTCATGCAGTTGATAGATTAGTATCATTGTCTCCTTGATGATTTTCTCTCTGTGCGACTGCTGCACATCGTCTGAAAATGGCAGCTGTAGAAATTAGTAACACTTTCTATGACGCTCATGTTTTGTAATTCATTAAGACACATTATGAGCATACTTATATTGCGTTATAATGCACCTATAGCACTGCATAATCAAAGTTATACATACTCATGAATATTCATGGTTTATTAACAGGTAATAGCATTCAATAAATGGTTTGGAATAATCCATTATACTATTGTTTATAATGCATAATAGACAGCAGTGTAATAATGAGTTATGATTATGTATATATTATTATAACTTTGATATTATGGCACTATAGGTACATTGTAACGCATTATAAGTATGTTCATAATGTGTTATAATACATTATAGACATGGACTTCTTAGAAAGTGTTACCAAATATTTATTATTATATAACAATTCTAATTCATCCTTTTGAGTCAACTCTCCATCCATTCTATATTCTTACTCCCAAGCTGTTATTAAAGGTGACGAGACAAATGCAAGGATCGTTTTTCTTAACCTACAGAAGGTGAAGATAAAGCTCGCAGCGACTGACCAATAAAGAGCAGTAAGGATAAACATACGCTCTGGGACTGTTAGCGCTTCTACCTTATATCCCTGGCATATTATCCCCATTCTCCGTCACTTAGCCAGTCTGAATTTAGTGGGCAGTGGCTTGCTCACTATTTATTGGACTATACATCATGCATTTATCAGACTTCTGTCTTGCTCCTCGGCAGCGAGTGAAATAAGAATAAAGAAATAACACAACCCACATCCCCTCTGTAGCTCTCTGGTACAGTGTGTCATTAGAAGTTCTCGTCAGCTGTCAGCAGCTGCAGAGTGAACAGGCTGACCCAACCCTCCCTCCATCAGCCGGGCGCACCTGCCTCAGTGAATACTGTGTGTATGCGTATGTGTGTATGTGTTTGTGTGTGTGTTTTGAGTGTGAGTCTCTCTGAAAGCACGACCAACAGGATTATATACCTGTCAAAGCTGTCAGTCAAGGCTCGAGCTGCCCTCTCCACCTCCACATATCCACCCTCCGCCCCCACCCCCCTCAATCTTTGAGCCGCTGACAGCTGTAGTCATGGCAACAGAGATAATATGATGACTGCGTAAATGTCAAAGCCTATGCCCCGCTACGTGTGACCGTACCTGGCTTGCATGCTTGACATCTATTTAATGGGAATATATTAAACAGTCAGGCAGATGAATATTCGGTTGTTTAGCCGCCTGTTTGTATCAGAGTCGTTTTGAAGTTGTGTGAAAACAATTCATCTTATTCTTCATTATTTTTTGCAATTTCTTAACAGTTTGACAAGTAATTTTGCTGCAATTGTTGCAACAGAATAGAAATGGGGTTTGTGTAGCATACACAAGCGAAGGAGAAAAATTCATTTCTTGTCCGTATGTAAACACAACAGCAGCACAGTGGAAGGAAAAACATCTCAGTTCTACATTTTTTATTAATGTCAACGGATCCCAAGATTGAGCCAACCAGGATTAAAAAATGTTGTGATGAACACCATCACAGTAATTTATTTAGAGTCGACCAGGTAGAGAGATGAACTAACATGTTGTTGATTTTGGTCTTTTTATGGGATTTACTGACAATAAGAAAAATATAGGATTATACCAGCTATATTCTGCAGGATTTAAGAGTTCTGTTTTTAAAATATTGTTTAAACATATAACAAGGAACTTCTGTTCACCTCTATATGACCTACATAAGCAAACGAGACCCTCAGCAAAACATAGCGAGAGATTATAGTTATTCTTAATGCCTGTCACCGAGCTGTTGGATTCAAACTTATGTGGGTTGGATAAGTCATAAAATTTAAGCTATGTTTTAATGGTGGAGTGCTGAGGATAAATTGAGGAGCTGCTGTGTAGTCTGGTGGGTCAGAACGGCACTAAAACAAAGTTAACTTCATATACATACATATTACAGTTATTAATCTTACATAGACACAATTAGATATATTGCCTCCGAACAATGCATCCTGAAAACAGCTGACTAAAATGTAAAAATAGTGCTAAAAATAAACAATCCATCTTGATTTCACTCTCTTGAAAAACAAATGCACGCTCTAGCAAGATTAAGATGTTTACCGCTCGAGGCAGTTGTTCTCATATCACTTTTTGTCCACAGGGGCCGCCAGAATGATTAAAAAATAAAACTGTCTTGCTTAAAGTACAAGAGAAAAAGTATCGGTCTTAAAATAGTAAAGCACTTGTAAGATTAGTTCCATTATTGATGCATGAGCCTGTAAGCAGTGTTTTCATGTTGTGATTGTCTGTATGTCATAATACATCAATTTTGGGATGCTTAGGGTCATTTTCAGAGTCGACCCTTTTTAACATAAACAACTACTTAACATTAAAAATTTACATGACATAAACTTTGGCACTATCCACTCCATACCGATGTCAATGTGTCATTGTGATCATACATTTTTTACATTCCTTCATTATGGGATTTTCATGTTTCTGGATCAGCTGTAGGCAAACACGCTCCTCTACATTTTGAGACAGTTCTGGCACAGTTTTCCTTTTTCCACTCTATTTCCCTTCTGAGAAAATATCTGAGATTACTTTTCCTGAAAAGCTGATGTTTTGGAGGCACACGTTTTTGTCTAACAGTATTGACCCTCTCCCATGTTCGATGTAAAATCCCAATTTGCAAAAGAAGAAACAGTTGCACCTGTCAAATTACTGTTGTGAAATACAAGATACAATGCTTCCACAAAAATTTTGTGGAAGTAAAATAAAATACCAGTAGCTGAAAATGGTCTTTAATTACAGCACCCGAGTAAACATCCCATATCTCCTGTGTCCATACTGCAGTGAGCTACATTGATCTAAATTGTGTGTCTTCTCGATGGCCATTAAGTGTGAGCATGTGTGAAAGTGTGTGTCCCAGAGTTCCCCATTAAACGGATAAAGTTGGTCACTCTGCCTGGAAGACTCGACAGCCCTGAACGCATTTTATCACTCTGGGCTCGAGTTGGGAGTTTTCGTGCCCCGTGTTGATCCAGATGTTGTTTCAGAGGCTTTTCCTCTCGGACAAGAATAAAACTGTGGCGGAAACACTGACATGTGTGTGTATAGGCTGTGTCTGTCTGTCAGTGTGTGTGTATGAAATGTAGGTCAGTCCTGCTGTTGTAGCCTTTTGGTGAACCCTCCAGTCAGACTGTGGACAATCTGAACTGGCATGTCTGTTCTCTAATATGGGCACAAGGTCTTGAGTGGACCCACCCTGCCATTGATCCTCAAAATCTGCCTTTTTTTAACTTGTCACTGCTATAAAAAACAAAACACTGCAGCCCACCAATAAGACATCTAAATCATTGTAGGTAGAGCCAGCGTGGGAGCTTATAAGCAGCACCAGCAGCAATGGGTCAGCTCTCCACGCCTCTCGAAAACTATTTAAGAGAGGCTCATTTCTGATGAAATCTTCCCCTCGTCCACTGTTAATTTACTGAGGATTAAAATAATTGAAACCTGCTCGTCCATGCTCAAGGCCTTTCTCGTTGACTGTAATATCCCTAGAGAGTAGAACTGTAGTGTGAAGACCCTGCAGTGCTTTGCTCTTGCTTTGTTTACGTGATTGGAGGCTACAGCTGAAGAAGAAATGAAAGAGGAGTAGATGAACAGGGAGAGACAGTGAGGCAGAGCGGGGCAGTGTTGGTGTGATCCACGGATGAATTAAATTGAGCAAAGCAGTGGGAGAAAAAGGGAGATTACTTCTTTGCCTCAGTTTTTCACACTTTTTGTCCACAAATAATGTATGATTATAGACGTCAATGTCCTGTTACTGCAGGCTCAGCAAACTTCTGCTGCACTTTGACTCCATCAAGAATTCTCCAACTTCTTTTCTCTCCTTCCTAGTCTACCAATGGCTAAGAAGGCCAGCTGTATGTTCTACAAAGTGCTCTACTAGTGGCAATTCGAGTATTGATGAAAATAAGCAACTGTGACCACTTGTTGAAAGAATCATTTCATTTTTACATGTTAAAGGTTAAGGCTGGTGTGTCACTCAATACTTTTTAACTTGCCAACTCCTTCTGTGGCTCTGGCATATAGGTTCCCTCCTGAGGACATCAAACAGGTCATACATTTGTTCTTTTAATTTGTAAAATGGGCCAAATAACTTCCTTAAACTGCTAGGCACCATTTAGAGTACCTTGTGAGGCAGCTGGATTTGTGAGATCATGTGATCCATCTCGTTTAGCTTCAAATTATGTTTGTGGCTGGCCAATGAGCCAATGAGGGACTACTGGCAGCTACGACATGGTGTAGGTGTGACAACCGGCGAGAAAAGCGACTGTTCATTTGAAATCAAGAACGACGGCTCCTGAGAGGTTAGCATACAGTGGATGCTGCTATAGCATCAGCTATATCAGAACTGTAGACTGTATTTCATTGAGCGAAGAATGGCACTGACTTGGCTAGAGTTTGATAGGAGGTCATGGACAGATGGGTCGAACAATCGCCTGCCAAGTGTTTTTTGACATGGCCTGCCCTTTTCCAAACTGTTTCTAACGGCGACATTCTGGATGTTCTGTGTAACAAACCACAAACATCACTCAAACATACAATAAATAAATACTTTATTGGTTGGGGACTATTTTCAGCTCCACATTAATACATATGTGGTGCGCTGTTTATTTTTATTTTTTTAGTATTTACAGTAGCAGTCAAAATAAACAACCATGGAAGTAGATTTTATAATGAAAGAGTGCAAACATGGCCGACTTTGTGGCTCAAGTCTTTTTTTTTTACATATATATATATATATATAGTTTTTGGACAATAATAGAGCTCTATGGAGGATATATCAGATATATCAGGCATTGGATAGTATTGCTTAGTCAGATCAGTTCTTGTTGATTTTCGCACTTTTCTTGAGATTTGTTGAAAGAAATACAAAGATTATCAGCAGACTTGGAAATCATTCCTTTCAACTACAGTATAAAAGATGAGATACACAGATAAACCACAGTCCTCTTTCTGTGTCAGCGGCAAAGCTTAAATGAGGCTTCAGCAGTCAAAATTGAATCAAATCATCGAGTTACAGTCTTCGTTCTGTGGTGCAAAATTAGTACAGAAATCCTTTGTGTTATCTCCTCCATGCCGCTCAGCAAGGAAACAGTCTTGAGAAACATGACTTGTATCAGCTTCGGCTGAATTTAGAAATGTATTTTCACACAAGGATCAAGGATTTGGGGATCTGTCACACATCTCTTTAGATGAAGTCACGGTAGTTAGGAATCACTTTCAAACTGTAAGGAGAGGAGGATACACATGAGAACTGTATTGAGATAAAATTGAACAAATCTGAACCTATTCTTTAAGGTTAGGAAGACTTCACGGTCATCTTGGCTGACACCTAGAATGAGACAGGACCTCTGGTGCCGAAGACAAACTCATCTACTGCCATCTACCATCCTGACCTCCCTTTTTTATGTTTCACTGCACTCTATTATGTTACACTGCACTGATGGCTGTGCTAGGACTGTTTCCAGGGTGTGTCCTCCTGACAGACGATCGTTTTATGTTGATATATCTATTATCTTGATTAGATTTTACTACTCAGGATAATGATGAAGAGAGAGTTGTACGTGACACTAATACAGGAAGAATATGGGCAGACTTATTCAATTCAAAACAAACGTGTTTATGATTGATAGTGATGCATTGGAGTCTGATGCACGTTATAACCTTCAGCATGTGTAGTCTTGAGTTGATGTCTTGAGTCTTAAGTTGTTATGAACATATTTCTTAGCTTTCATTATATTCAATTTAAATATTCAAATTAAATTCTTTAATTTCAACATACTGTCAGATTCAGTTACATCAATGTTTTACACAGTGAGATTTTGCAGAAAAATCCATTAATTCCATTGAAATGATCATAATCACTGGATTACTTGAAAGGGAAAAGGTAAATTAGTCTGTATTTTCTATGTTGAGTTCAACCCTGATGAAATTTGAGATGCAAATTTGCACTGTTGATTAGGGCATTCATGCCTACTCTGTATAAACTGCTCCACAAAAGAGGAATGGTTTGTAAAATGGCCATGAGGCAGAAGTCGACAGTACAGATAGTTATTTTTGAGTAAATGTATTGTTACTTCAGCGTTTGAGCAAACAAGCTTGCAAACCCAGAGAGCCTCTATCCCTTCTCAATAAGTCCTTACTGAATGATATCATGTATAATCTTGAGGAAAAAAATGATAGCAGGGAAATGAATAGCCCAGTGCAATAAAATATACAAAAAGAAGCTTTGAGAGCTTTTGTGACACGCTAGCACTAGCAAGGCGAGCATGATAACGGCTAAGAAAAGGAAACAGATGAAGAAGCTCCATTATCCAGCCGAGGCAGGAAAATTGTCTTTGGTCTCACCCGTCAAAATAAAAGCAAAAAAATGTCCAGAACATAAAAAAGAAAATTCACATTAACAGAACAAAGGTGTCTCAATAAGACAGCTTACTGTGCTTATTTCCTGTACTATATCTGGAAAAGACAAAGAGTTATGAAGATACCTTTATCCCGACTGCAATTAAAGTTGTCAATAAACTACAGGCAGTAGGCTGTTCACCACGGGCGTGAATGCACTGCATGCTCGACAATTTTTCGAAACAACTGACAAAAAGTTTGCCAACTATTGAAAAATAAACATTTGTTGCACTTAAATAATTGAGACAATTGAGAAAAAGCTGTCGGGATTTATAGGTTGAAGCTATTCATTCCTTAGATAATTCGGTGAGCTTTATATCAGCCAGCGCACTTTAACCTCATTATCTTTTGTTTCCATCCACATCCAGATAGACATGTTTTTGTGTTTGTTTTCTTACACTCCTACTGCGGGAGGAATTAATATTGTATCATATGTTTTTATTTTTGTTCTGTCTGTGTTGGTACACGTCTGGCTTCGGCATGACTGGCATGAATTAAGTAAAGTTAAGAGCAAAGTAATCGACTCAAGTCAGGTCAGTTTTATCTTTATTTGGTAGCACAGCATCCCAAATCAAATTAAATTCAGACAAAGATAAAAGCTAAACTCCCAAAAATAATTAGCTATTTTAACAATTTCCTCGCATTGTTCTCCAGCATAGCAGTTTGCCCCTCATAACTGCAGCTGATCACTCTTCAGAGAGAAGAGAAACTAAAACAGAGAAACTGAAAATGCACAAGGAAAACGAGGACAAAAACAGAGAGGAAGATTGAAACTAGACAAGCCCTCCTGGTGCCATCTCAATAAAAAGGAAGAGGCTATCATTAAAGGCTTTAGTCTGTAGCATGGAAATTGACAGTATTAACCTTTAGTGGTGCTTGACACTATCATGCTCTCTTGTCAGAGTAGATTCCTGATGCCTCTCACGTATGGGCTGACCCTACTGGGACACTGTTATTTATAAAGGGAAAGTGGAGGGAATATTAGAGGCAAGGAGAGAGTGAGAAAAAGCCTAAGAGAATAGAGATGATTGAATGGGTGTGAAAGAGGAAGAGAGCAGCAGAGACAACAGAGACCCACTGTGAAAATGAATGCATCCTCTCAGGATGGAGCAGCACACTCAAGGGAGGGAAATAATAAGACTTCCCTTGGTGTACTCTGCCGCCAAATGCTATGATTGATCAAGTCTGAGCTCGTCTCTTTATTAACGTTGATCATATATCGCCAGAAGCAGGGTTTTCCTACACGACTTTAAGGATTAGAGGGAAGAGCACTCTTCAATTTCATCTGAAATTTATTTCCATCTGTCAGGTTCAATTTATTTGCGATATTGCCGGTATAGCCTGATATGTCTGTCAGAGTCTGCTCGTCAAAAGAACCAGCTGACTTTTAAACTGCCACCATCAAACATCCTTCAAAGACACCATGTTGGCCTTTGAGCGATGCTGTTTCATACCAGTCAAGTTTGATCGTTTCTCTTTCAATTCTGCCTGGGATATAAAATCTAGAGTTTTATTTCCGCTGTAGATATCAAACTGAGTAAATACAGAAGCAGTTCTAGTTGAAAGTGAACTTTTTGCTCTTACCTTACAAGAAAATAGCTTTACCTTGTGTTTTCGACAAATTCTATATCAAAGCAGACGCTCAGATCACCCAATTATTCCTTTAAATTTCTTTGCTCAATCTCATTGCTGAGTATGACGGAAGTATGACCGAGCAGTGTTTGATTCTGCAAAGAAACCTGGTGTTTAAGACGATGGTCCAGGGAAGCTATTGAGTTGCTTTGATCCTCGACCTACCAGAGAGGCTTTGAAAGTGACTCTTTGGAGTGACACACACAGTCAAGGGTCTCGTCTACACAATACAACTCTTCTGAAAACTCAGCAGGACAGTCTGGCAAATCTAAATGAAACTTTCTCATATAAAATGTAGTTTTATTTTCTCAGATATCAAGGATTTCAAGTGAGTTGTCCTTCGTCAGAAAATCTTTTGAAATGTGCCTATTGATTCCACAAACATACTTCTCAACTATGAATCAAGTATCTGTCTGGTGTATTTATTGCCACAGCTGATGATGTTCATTTTCTGTTTTGGGTTAACCTTCTGGTGACAAAAATAAATGTATTGATTCAAGTTGACTCAACTTTTGCTGCAATGAATTGCAACGCTATCCAGCAAAGCATTGACTAATCCAACAGGTGCGAGCACACACTCCTGGTGAGTAGCTTTGTATCATGGACAGTGTATTTCTTCTGTTGATGTCACAATTGTCATGATGCTACTGATGTGATCACTTTCCAGTTGGTCTCCCCTTGTGCAGTGTTTTGTTGTCTAATAAACCTACAGCGTTTTGGATGTTTACTCAAATTAGAGCTGCAACAAGAAACTGTTTTTACTGTAGATTATGCCAATTATGCCAATTCTTGACTTGTCGCCTAATATTTTTGGCAATAAAATGTTTGTATAAAGAAAGGCTCACTATGATTTATCACAATCTACCTGCTATCTTTTTTTTTTTTCCATTTGAAGATATTCAGTTTAATATATGGCAAAGAAAAGCAACAGATACTCACATTTGAGAGGCTAACACCAGCGAATGACAAATGACTGAGATTATTAATTGAAATTAAAAAAAGTTTATTAATTTTCTGCCGAGCAGTTAATCATTTCAGCTCTAATTCAAGCCAGCCTTTCTGGACTGCATTTAATTTACAACAACCCCACAACAATGTAGCCCATTGCAGTTTGTATTTGAGCTCAAAATCCTAAAATCTGAATCGATTTTCTGACAACTTGATGGTAATTGGTTTCGAGGTTTTCAAATTTTCTGAGGACGGACTTGCAAACTACAAATCTGTGGGATTCATATTGAAATCTGCATCAAAGACTTGCTTTGTGCTGCAGTTTTAATACAGCATGTGATGTATTTTCATTAAAATATTGATGATTATAAGTCAGCACCACTGCTGAAATTGCTGAATCACTTACTCATCCTGTGTCATTACAAATAGAAATTACACGTTGTTTATTCAAGTATATATGTATATATTCAGTGTAAAAATATGCAGCCAAATCGTACTGTCACTTGTCAGTAGTGTCTGCATAGAGTCCAACATATGAGTGAGGCACATCTGGTCTGCAGCATCATTAACCCACATTCATTCCCAGATTGCACAGTGTTGTCACAGCTAATGCCCTCCGTGGGCTACGTGTACGGGCACACAGACACAAACAAACAAATCCCAAACACCCACTCGCTCCTGCTGCTATCAGTGCTCAGTCGCTGCATTCATTCAGATTTGCCTGCTCCTCTGCTCCTTCGTTTGCTCTGGAACAGATGGAGCCGTAAGTTAGCTTGAAGCCCTCTTCATGCTATCACTGAGTCTGCATGTTTAGGGCACTGCTGCCACACCCATGCTGACTCCATCCCTCTCTCTTTCCCCCTGTCGTGGTTCATGTCACACCAGTTCGCGCACCTGGCTGTACTCCCGCACCCCTCTGCCCTCATGTCCCACTCTCCGGCGATTACCACTCTAATCCATATTTAATGGATTCAGCACACGCTCTCCTCCTGTCCCGATGCTTGCCCCTGATTAAACCTCGCCTGTGTTACGATCCAGATGTTACGACTGGATCGAGGAAGAGGGAAAGGTGTCTGCGTTAGATGAGCCGAAGCGCAGACTTTTCCGGTTCGAGTTGAAAGAATTGATTGGCGCCCCGGGCGCCTTGTTCAATCTCAGTTACAGCGAAGCTATTATCTAGTATGTGTTTAATCCGATTGTGTTTTCTCCACTTACACGGACTCTGAAGAAAAGTGTTTGATCGCTCCGCTGATGCCAACAGAGGATTGACGACAAACAGGGGGGAGGAGGGAAGAGATTTATGTGTTTATTGATGATGATGGCATGTCAAGCTGCAAATACAGAGCAGGTTCAAGTGTTCTCCTTGATTGTTTTGTTTGGATCCATGTAAGGAAACAAAATATCAGAGGCTCAAAGTAACCAACCCGTCTTTGGGTAGATATTGGAGGAGTGTGTGTGTGTATGTGTGTGTGTGTATGTATGAAAGAAAGTATGTGCATGCATGTGTAATTGCGTAAGAGAGTGCTCATGCTCAGAAGCTCCCATCTCCCATTTCCCTTCTGTCCCCTCTGTGTGTGTGTGTGTGTGTGTGTGTGTGTGTGTGTGTGTGTGTGTGTGTGAGATCACATGCTCAGTGGCCTCATCTCTCCTCTCATGTTTACCTGGAGCGGCGCAGCAGTGAAATCAAAGGGCAGAAACAGAGAGTTGTGTGCTCATTTATCTCAGCGCCTTCACATGGAGGGTGGCAGTTTTTACAGCTCACACCCCCTGGTGGGATCATAGCACTCAGCGTGTGTGTGTGGGTGTATGTGTGCGTGTCTGTTCTCCGTCACCTTGGACCTCCTGCTCTACCTGATCCATCCGGCAGTGGTATTCTTTCTGCTGCTCACTATGAGCAGTCCATTAACTTCCCTCACACTGCAGTAAGCAGGAAGGATTTTAATATCGTGTTGCTGTTCCTTGAAAGCTTTGTTCTTTTTTGCCTGCTAATTTATGGAGGAAAGTCAGGCAGTGGGTGGCTCATTTATACATAATGATATTCCTTGTGATGTCACTTCTTGTTATCTCCTCTCTGACTGTGAAGACGGGGTGTGAGGAAGGAAGATCAGATGAGAGCCACATGATGAAATGCATGAACTTTACAGGTACAGCAATTCCCATAACAAGCCTGTAATCTATACAGTAGGTGCTGGTTAATAAACCATCCAATTCAATGTCATGTCTTCTCACCCGGATTCCTCCGTGTTTACAGTTGTGTCTCAGCCTGTCCTTCCCCCCAAAAAGGCTGTATCAAGCAGCTTATTATGACCCATAGCTATGTTTATTGTTAGGCGTGGATCTGTTATGACCATAATAATAATGGCCCTGGCCGGATATCAGGGCCATTATTTGTATTCAGCATTTTCCAATTATCTGTATCAGTGATTTTTTGTCAGATTGCCGATAAAATAAACACATTTAAAAATGTGCTACTTTGGCTCTGATGCAACATCCTCTAACACAATGTCCCACCACCAACAATATCTGAGTGGTAACATGTCACAATTAACAGCGTATAAACACTGAATAATACTATTTATTAGTATTGGTACCGGCCCTGAAAAAGCCATATCGGTTAACCCCTAATAAAGAGCAACCAAAGCCTCATTGTGAGGAGGCCGGGGTGGAATGAAGTGTCAAACACAGGAATTTAACTCAGGAGACCGGTGATCATGTCCCATGTGAAACCTAAAGTCAACACTGACTTGTTTTTATCTACATGACTGAACACAAAAAACAATTATCTTGACCTAAATTGTATTGGTATGAGGACGTGCTGATTTATCTGTCTTGTTCAGACAAGTTTCCCTTGTAATAACTATAACAATCAATTCTCAAAGTCTCAATCTGCCCACATCTTTTATTTGTATTTCTAACATACTATTCCCAGTCATACAGTCCTTTTTGATGGAGATTAAGACAGTATCAGCTTTCATCTTTGTGAGATGCACAAGTTGTAGTTCTCCTTTGTTTTTAGATTTATTGTTTTGATGTGTTCTGCACCTCATGAATTGTATCCAGCACCAACGTTTAGTGCCGATACCGGAAGTGCCTTTCATGTAGCAAGACGTCAGTGTGATGGATAAGCGCGCAGCATGTCTACTTTTATATGCCGGAGACTCACAATTGACTTTTTAACGACTTTTTATCAACCATGACCATAATCTTCCCCTTAATAAACTGACTGAAGTTTTTTTAATTATGCAACTAAAACACTTGTGTTTTGGATTTAGGTCTGTTTGACATTACCACAGTCTTTCCCTAACATTAACTATATTATAGTTGGCTTTTGCAGATATTGTAGTATGTATGTAAAAAATCTAAAATTTTTCAGCAGTGAGGAGAAACAGGAAAATCATAAATTATTACCATGAATACAGTAAAAATAGCCTACTTCTTTCTCTATTGATCTGCATGCATGGAGAATAAAGTGTCTTGTAGTGCTGGAAGCCTGATCATGGCACCGTCCTCCAGCACTCAGCTGTTGACAGTGTAAGATGGCAAAGGGCTCAAGAGTGACTTGAAAATCCAATTTTTATGAAACGTTTTTGGTCTCAAACAGAGCAAGGCTGGGATGTGAGTTTTGAAAGCTGGCACTCTCAGCGAGGAGTTGTCACGCAGAAACCCCAATTTATATAACAGAATGTCAGTCAGTGATACAAGAGCCGTGTACAATAGAGATTTCTCTTTAAGTTATTAGAAAGACTGATAAAGACATGACAAAGTTGCTTGAATCCAAAAAATGAAAGTTCATAATTTCACAAATTAACCACATAAATTAACGAGGGACCAACTAATGCCTGAGGACGAGCTTTAATCCTGAAATATGGTGCATTTGTGAATGCTTATTATAAACTGTCTCGACTTGTTTTCTTACTAATTTTAGTGCTTCAAATCACTTAATTTGTTGTTTGACCTTTTAAACATTGGCAGTGTTTCTTTTGATCGTGCTCACAGTAAACATTAGTAATACAAGAACATATTCACAGCCAATCCATTCTGCCTGGCTTACAGTAAGCATATGTATCCAAGCGCATGGCTGTGGTTGCCATATGGAAGTAATGGCAGCCTCCCCACCACTCATGCAGTTGAGTAGCTCCAAAAGCATACTAAACCTGCCGCTGTGTAACTGCGCATTGGCACTTCATATTGTTGGACAGAGATTTATGCTTCTGCGGAAGTGTACAAACATTGGCTTGCTGTTATTGATTTGCCCTCTGGTCAATCCGTTACCTACAGTAAATTATGTCTTCGGGGAGCTTTCTAGGAGATCTCCTCTTTAAAGGAATATGATCATTCACACTGCATCGCAAGTCGCAGGAGGATTTATGTAAAAGGTTGTATACAGTTTAGTATTCCTTATGCACTTTTTTTTTTTTTAAATTAAAAGTTCAAACAGAGTCGGTCAATAAATACTTTAGTTTTGTCAGAGATCTATTGGAATAAACATAAACAATGTTTTGTTACACTCGATTACTAAATTGACCGAAGTTACATAGACTCCAGTAAAAAGGCCCCATGTAAACCTATACTGAGCGACCCTGTTTAATAAGGAGTATGTCACCCTCTCTTAAATAGGAGTTAAAAACTCCTTTGTTTCATGTGCAATAACCATGCTTAATCTGCACATGTAATATAGTATTTTAGAGATTGTCTTGTTGTCTTATTGTGTGTATATTCAATGTACATGAAACATTTTTGTACTTGTTTTTTATCTTGTGCTCCCGACTGCAAATCAAGTTTCCCATCTGGGATAATAAAATGACTGAACTGAATCTCATAAGCAACCGTTTCCCCAGTTGTTGTAATACATTCTTTGTGATGGGGTGGGTGGCTTTTCCTCCTGTGGCTCAGTGGTACCCTTTAAAATATCTGTTGTAAAAACAAGATCTTTTTTTCTCAAAGGAGAACAAGTCAGAATCCTGGGGATCACTGGTTGAGCCCAAAAGACAGAGTTTTGCACACATTTTTTTTATTTTTTTGCTCAGGACTTCAGAAAAAAATATATCGGGTATTATTCTACCAATCCTTAAGTGCTGGACATGTAGGACAGAAGAAGAAGAGGGTTATCTGTGTATCATTTTCAGTTAAATGAACCTATTGCAGATTTCTTTTTACGTTCGACTGATGTTACGTTACAGTAGGTCATAGATGCAGTAGGTAGGTAGATAGTGATACATGGTAGTAAGCAGTTCTTCAGTTGTGCTGCCTATGGGACAGGTAATGTACATTTGAACATACCTCCAAAATTGGTTTGATGGTAGTTTGGTTGAAACTTAAGCTTTTTTAATATGTCTGTTAAATAAATCATAAACACAGCTTTTCCCAGCCTTTCCCCATAGCGTCCAGTTAACTGTTTTATCTCCAATTAAAAGTATCGTTCTATACAGTGCTATACGTAGCTATTTTGTGCCAAGTTGTCCAGACCAGGGAGGAAACCAATCACACACCTTAGTGTCTATCTGGAACCAGTTTGGTTGGTCACAACGTTGTCATACACTTAATGTTGGTTTCCCAGTAGTACCATTTCAAGTGACAGTTGGGGACGTTGATTTTTCACTCTTCAGTAATGATGTTCAGCAAATTGGTGCTTTATGCTGCTGATGTGCATTTTTATGTGAGTAATTAATCAGCTGTAATTATTGTTCATTGACATACACGCGGTACTTAAAGATGTCTTGACACCTTCAAAGCTGCTGACAGAAAATTAAAAAAAGAAGAAGCTATCAACGGGTTTCAGAAAATCGAATGGTGAGACCTTTACACCAAAGAGAGGCAAGAAATGTCCAGAGCCATGTCCGTCCTGTGACTGCCATCAATATCCTAGCAACCATCTCCCAGGGGCTCTATAATCTTCCCCATCTAGCCAATTAACAAGTGGGGAGGGTGTGAGAGGGGGGTCAGAGGAGCCGAGACTCGGATGTAGGCTTCATATTTCGGATGGAAAGCCTTGAGACTCAAATCACAGCGTAATCACTTCCACTCAACACCCCAGCTATTTCAGAGGCACCCAGGTGGCAACTTCCTCTCTGTGTTCATTTCTGCCTCTTGATTTGATTAGGTGCGACGCCACTTGTCAGTCGGTTGTCGTGTGGAAAGGATCGCCACTGAGCTCTGGCCACCTGCCTGCCGTTAAGCTGTTTCTGTCTTAGCTGCTGCACTCTGATACAAAAACAGAAATAGCCTCACGAGCAGGGTTAACCACTACGTATGCCTGCAGTGTTGTGGGCAAGAGCACAGCTCAAGTTTCCTCAAACGAACTCAATTGAATTGACTTCCTGCTGAACGCTAATGTTCACGGTAGGATTGTTGGATCTGCCTTCATCTGGCAGAATCGTTCAGGTATGTGCTACATTGGATTCACCCCTTCCCAGAGAGGGCCTTCATCTGCCTCCACAGTTTGACAGTTATTCACCGCTTGTGTGAAAGGAAGACAATAACGTCAATGCTCTATACCCTGTGCTTCTTTTATCTCGCAGGGATGCAATGGTGGAAGTATCTCGCCGATTCCTTGGCACATAGGATGTATGCAGTAGCTCCCATGAATTATTCAAAGGTTTTTCTTCTTGACATTGAGGCGGTTGTGTGTAATTTCTTTATCTATGGGATCCCCCACGGAGAATGCACTACTGTTTTCTGTAAGATAGAGAGGCATTATCTTATACTAAACTCTTCTGTGCAATAGTGAGCTGCAGAACAAAGGCCTCTATATTCTACGCTATATTAAACATACATGCAGAGATGCACACATGCTGCATGGTAAACATGGAGCTGTATGAACAGCGGCTGCACCACAAACTTATTCTTTTCACTCAATCAAGGCAGATTGACTGATTTTGACAAGTGTGCCCAAACCTCTCTGGTATTATATACTCACACCTCCACATGCGTAGGCATTGGCACAAATTAGCACAAGCAAGAGGCTGGTGTCCTATGGGAGAGGCAGCTGTCAGTCTTTAGATCTATTCTTGGCTCCGGGAGTCTACACACAACTGGGGGAGTGAGGGAGCCTGACAGGTTTTATAGTAATCAATCATTTGTCACGCAGCTCTTTCACAATTTGATATGAGCTATGACAAAGAGAAATAAAAGCAACCTATTATTTGAAACTATCAAAGGCGCGAGTTATGTTTGTCTCTTCAAAGGATTTACTGTCCATAGCATGGCAAAATATAAATAGTGACGCACTTCACGATTCCCAGTAAATACAAGAAATATCGGTAACTCAGCCACACGGTGCTAAAATGTATCCTTTCTTGCCCTTTCTCTTTGTGTCCCCCCTGCCAACATGTTGTGCAATTATAGCTCAACATCCTAACAAGACCTCCCAGTGGACCGCCAGTCAGTGACGCTGTCAATTTGGTCGCTGAGATGGCTAGAAATGTCTCATTACTCTGCTCAGCACAAGCAGCAGAAACTCCTCTCAACGAAGCACAGTTATCGCTGTGTGAACCGTCCTGACCAAAAAGTCATTATGAAGGGATAACCCACGGGATCAGCACCCACCTCTACCTGCCCTCAGTCTTCTGGATGAATAAATTATACTTTGTATTTTTGCAGAAAGATCAGGTGAGGAGGGTCGTGGAAGGTTCACGCTGTCATCTAGTTTAGTGTTTTTCAGTTGTAAAACTGTACAGGTGTGCGGGGTCTGTAAGATTATACAGTTATAATAAAAATGTTAGTAATGCAGCATCTGCTTGCTCAATTTGACCCATTTTACCAAAGTGAAGTAGATTTATTCATACTCAGTTTGGCCGGGAGATTTTTGCAAAGCAAATGAAAAACAAAGACAATCAAAAGCAACAGAGATGAAACAAAACAGAACGTTTCTGATTGCAATTTGGAGGCGTGATTATGAAATTCAAAGGTTTCACCCTGATTTCACCTTCTTATTCTCTGTTTTCGTCATACACTTCAGCGTGACATGAAATGAAGGCAAGCATGAAAAGAGCTAACAGAAGGCGGTGGGTCGATGTGGTGGTATGATCACAGTCTGTCTGCTTTGGCCTGCTGTGTGCATGTGTATGTGTGTGTGCATGCATGCATGTTTGAGTGTGTGCATATGTGTGTGTGCTTTGAAACAAGCTTGGCTCTGATTCCCATCTTCTCTGTCCAACACCTCCCACCTCCCTACTGCTGCCGAATCAGAGTCCAAGATGGATCCCCTGTAGGCCCTGAAAAGTGGGACTGCACCTCAATAAGTTTAGCAGCAACTGGCCTAGAAGTGTTACTTTCTTAAATCCAGTATGCTTAGTCGATGGGTTAAACACGAAACCCCGCTGTTACTTGAATTAACGACCTGACAGGCGGTAATTTTGCATCAATGTTGCATCACCGGGGCTTTAATTAACTGAAACAAAAGAATGTAGCAGACTTCATTTCCTGAATCTTAATAAATCACAAACTTTCAAAGCCTCCCTGTTGCAAACAACTCTGTCTGTGTAAGTCTGTGTAAAATCAGTGTAAATATCTTTAAAGAAAAACAAACATGTAATGCCACCTTCCCACTCCTACACCTCCATGTTATTGAAAAAACAATAGACAACAGAAGAATCTTGCGTAGGATATTCACATAATAGCATTTGCATTCATCAATTTGGCTGGACTATGATGCTTTAGAACAAAAATGAATGCCATAATAATGAGAAGTAGTAGTTAAAAACCTTTATATTGGTATTTTAGTCTTTCTCTAATCAGGTTTCCATACTGCTGTTAATGAAACACTGATTCTGTGCACATTATATTATTAAAGAAGTCCTAACCAGTATTTGATGTATGTAAATTTTGTGATTATACCTTCCAGATAACAGCTAAACTTCGGGATTTATACTTTATACTAAACGATGGATATGCTCACGACGTGGCTTTAGGGACAGCGTGGCAGTCGGGCAGTCCATCACTTCGATCCAGACTAAAATATCCCAACAATGAATGGATGAAATGTATTTTTGAATTATGTGTAAACATTCATTGTCCCCAGTTGATGAATCCTACAGACTTTGATCATCCCCTGGCTTTTCCTGAAGTGCCACCATGAGGTTGACATTTTTGTTTTTTAGTGAAATGTCTAAAAGTGTTGGGTAGATTGCTATGAAATTTTGTACAGACATTCTTGTTCCGCTCAGGATGTATTATAAAAACTTTGAGCCCCATGATCACATCAAACTTGAATTGTCCAATATTTTGATTTATAGCCATTCCCATGAGCCTCAGCTGTACCTCAGGATCACTGTTGGATTGAAGGTGTCTGTAGGATTATGTCTAGTTCAGCTATAAAGCTGAGGTCTTTGAATTCTTTTTGTACAATATCATTTTATGTCATTGAATGGTGAAATGCTCTCAGATGTTTGGACCAGTACATTTACTGTGATTAAACTTGTTGTCTGTGAGCTGCCTCTCCTGTCTCATGGCTCTGGATAGCATCTCGCTAGCAATGCAGCAAAAAATACCAACCAAAATCTTGTAAAGCCACGAAATAACATTAACATAAATTAATATGGATTTAGTTTTCATGATATCTGCATCATCCAAAGCTACTTTATCAAGTACTTTACCAGGTCAATCGAGGATATTTCCATTCAGCTGGCTAGAAATCTTTTCATGCGGAAAAACAAAACAAGACATCAATATCTTCAAAATGCAACTCTGGACGTTCTGCCATAACTGATGCACTTTAAACATTTTTAATCTCCTCTCACATACAACAGGCACAAAATTATGGATTTCATCTTTAACAGACAACAGGCAGAAAACTTTTGTCTCATCAAGGTCCGGGCTGTGTTAAAATCATTTAATTATGAGCTGTCTTTGATTTTTTATGTATGAAATGTATCAGTTCATACAGCATTTTTGACTTTGGGAAATACGCCTGTGGAATCACTCCCAAGTACGCTGACTGTCTTTCGCAGTAGCCTACTATAGGTGATTGTTACAGGATTATGAGATGATTGTAATTGTATTGTTCTGTAATTCCAAGCTTTGTTGAAGCAGAAAAATGAAAACGTTCCAGTGCTAACACATGGCTTGATATAAAGTGTATGTCTGGGAATACTTGAATCTCATTGTAGTTGAGCGTAACACTGAAATAATGAAACTGCTGGTAGACTTTATAAAAGCAGCTTGTACAAGCTTTTCTCTAATATAATTTACTATCAGTCTTGAGTGCACCGTAGTAATTAGCATTGCTGTCATGTTCCACTGCTTATCCCATGTGAGATTATTCTTATTTCCAAATGTCATTATTTTCTCATCTTGTTGCTTTATACGCCACCTTACCCATCTGCCAGAACAGTTTTTATTTGTTTTTTAACACGGACAGACTGATAATCAGTCCAAATCAAAGCATGAAGCAAATAACTATTTTCTGTATGCCTTTATTTGCACAGTTGTTTGTTTACTGGCTTTTAAGATCATGAACACTTGTAATTTCACAGTAATATATTGTTAAAGATTTCAACATTCTGTATTTTAAAATTAGCTGATGCAGAAGGGTGTTGCCTTGATGATTCTCATTGCTGTTGTGATTTACTGCATCTCCCCAGAGCTAATTTTAAACCTCCCATTTTAGCAGGCAAGGCTTTAGAGTATCCCCACTCTAGTATTACTTTCCTATTGGATTGTGATGTAAAGCGTGATGCATTGTGGGAGGTGGTAATCTAATCCCCAATGCTGGCACTCCTGAGGGTGGGAGATCTCGCCATGTGATTGGAAAATGTATCTTAATAAAGTGACAGCTACATCATCAAGCTGCCATCCCCCCCCCCCCCCAAACAGTGGCACCTGCACAAAACAACACATGCAGATACACTGCAGCATACATGCGCAGATACACAAAAAAAAAAACCAGTAACATGAATTCTAACAAGTGCGTCCCACACCAGTGATATTAAAAGCCCGCAGCCTCGTGTCATGCTGCTTGCACTTTCGCCTCGTGTAAATTCATTCACAGGTTGTCACTTCTTTAACATCCCCCATCAAGAAAATCCACACAGCGTGAGCTTAATCCTCAAAATACAAAAGATTATCCAACTACTACATGCACATTGCTGGATATTACTGTCAAAGGGGGATTTGTCACAGCAGATGAGAAAATGTAGATACGTATTATTGGGCGTCTTAAATACAATCGGTTGACACAATAATGCTTCATCACCTTACTGTAGTACCTTTTAAATCTATGTCGAAGGTTAAAGTAACAAATTACAAAAAAAAAAATCAGATTTTCTCTCCTTGTTTTATGTAACTAGGTTTCCAGGTTTTTTTCCTGTGATATTTCTGCCTTCATCCCAGTAGACAGAAGTGTGTGGGATTTTGACAGTACTGAACAGTTTCATTTAAAAAATTCTCTTTCCTGAGACAGCATCCCTGTAAATCTGTCAGCAGTTTTCACAGAGACTCTGGAAGTAGTTCCAATGACATCAGTTGACAGTGAGGTCTGTGCATTATCCAGAGTAACAGGAGCATTGTGTCTGGAAAGACACAATTCTGTTGAATTTTTTAAATGTTTATTTATTTATTTTTTCTGAGATACTCTTCCACCTCTGTTGTTTTGGGATGACAGCATAAGTGTCACAGACTGAAAATATTTTTATAACTGTATGTCTACATACCTATAAAGATAATTGAGAAAACAATTTACGCTTACAACTGTCACAGGCAGGTTGTTCAACTTGAAGGCAAGGCAAGTCTATTTATTTATTTATTTATTTATGTAGCAATAAAAAAAGACAATAAAAACAGACAGGCAAGCAAATGAGAAGTTTACCATATTTGAAAACAGTAAACTGTCATGTATTAACCAAGATTTAAATGAGCTGACAGCTTTAGCAAAGAAGCCAAAAACTGCTTCACCTCGCTTGGTTTTTGATCCTTGGAACAGTGAGTAAACCTGTCCCAGATGACCTGAGGGGTCTGAATGCTTCATAACACACAGGTTGATCAGAGATGTGCTGAGGCCGAGACCATTTAGTGCTTTATAGACATGTTATATGATTTTAAATCCATCCTTTGACACATAAGTTATTTAAGGGCTGGTGTAATGTGCTCCACCTTCTTAGTGTTAGTGCTGAAAACATGTTTACGCTGTCAGAGGTGTGGTGATCCACACAAACCCCAAGGGCAGCCTGTCGTCTGCCACTCTTGGTATAATCAGCTTGCTGTAGCTGTTGTGTACTAGTCTTCCCTGCTTCATTTAAAACTGACCCCATGACCAGATAGTGCAGAATATCCATATTTCAACCGCCAATTCCAGAAAAGTTTGGACACGGTGTACAAAACAGAATGTGATCCTTTGCAAACAAACTATGTTTATAGGCAACAGTTTTATGATGTTGTCTTGAGCCCATGTATTAACATCCTTCATACAATCATGTTTGTGGTGAACCTTGCCCCATCCTTCTATTACATTTAGAATAAGCAAATATTTATAAATTTCAGTGAAGTTCATTAAGTAAAACAATAGATATATTGTCTTTGTGCTGTATTCAATTGAGTATATGTCAAAAAGTATTAGCAGATTATTACACTGTGTTTCATTTATGTTTTACACAGCATCCCAACTATTTTTTAATCTGGGTTGTATTTTGTGTAGACCGCTTTTATGTAACACACTGGTAGGATACTGCTACCTCAGAGACAAGCACATTTTATTTCTGTGGAGAAAAGGCTCCTGCTTGAGCTTTTTGAAAGTAGCAGCAAAAAGTGCATTAAGAGAAACTTAACACAGCTCCAAAAAGAAGCAGTAAGTAAACGGTAAAAGACAAAGAACAAACAGGAACGAAGAAGTGAAGTTAAACTTGAAACAAAAATACTGAGAGTTGGACGTGACACTTTTAAAAACAGTGCTTTTCTCTCGTCATCATCACAGTCACGCGTGTGTTTAGGCTTCGCATTGATGGAGGAGATTGTCTCAGTTCGCTACCAAGCAGGAACACAACGACGCAGGTTGGCAACAGATTAGAAACCCATGTAATCAAACCTTGTAGCTCCGGGCAATGTATTGAAAATCAATCCCACATCACAAACAAATGCCTCAAAAATGACCGCATACTTGAATCTGTGCCTGTCCTCCTCTACCTCACCAAAAATCAAGCTTCACAAAGGTAATATTTTTCCATGTCAGTTGTTTTAGATTCTATTACATAGCACAGGTGCTCATGATATTGTGTCCACCCCCCTGCATACCAGGGGTGGACAAGATATCATAAACTGTAGAAAAATAGATGTCAGATTGGAAGTCTGGTTTAGAAGGACCGCCTGGCTGACACCTAGTTTGAGCTCTGTGCTACAAAACATGTCATCATGCCTTTGTTGTTGTGTCTGCCCTCAAATAGCTGCAACCAGTCGCATACATATTGCATGTTTGTGAGGCTGAGATGGAGATGAAATACCACACCACGACTAGAAGAATACCATCCACAGGGAAAACAAGCGTCCCCGCTGTGTGTTCTTTTCATTCTTTCTCTGGTTTTCTTGCTTACAGTAAAACGCCTTGAACAGTCTGTGTCACTGCTGCTCTTGTAAAACCAGCCTGTGCAGCGTCAGAGGGTTTCATCCACAGGGCATATTCACAGAGGCCTCTGACATTCCCTGTGTGGCACTGAAACGCCTTCCAACCCCCATCCCCCTGCCCCAATACCCTTTGCCAAACTATCACACACCTTAAGGGGACATCCCTGGGCCTGTCAGCTTGGATTTGAGTCAACAAATCAACAAAAGCAGACATGTGAAGCTGCTCACTGCTCACTGGTATTGAAGGATTCAGGTTGTGCTGGACAGCTCTTTGGCTTGAATGTGTTTGTGATGTTTATATCACCTCCCTGCAGAACGAGAACGTTCATTTCTTGGTAAATAAAGATAAAACAGCTTGCCGCTGTGCACAAATATATTTATTTTTACCTTGACTGTAATAGGTCAGGCCACTATTGTTTGTTCTGTTCTTTCTTCAGTGTCTCTACTTAAAGAGTAGCCTTTTGCAGCCACAGCCTTTAAGAGTATTTTGGGGACTTTGCTATTAATGTGTGAGATCAGGAGCTAAACGTTTCAAAAATCAGAACACATGCTGACGATGGTTTGAAGAAAAAGATCATGCTAGTAATGTGTCCAATCAAGACCAGCTGTCTGAATTTCATGCATGTTTAAGCATCAGAAGTATTAATAATTGGTATAGAAGTTTTCAGTCCAGTACACAGACATTTACTCCCAAGGAGAACAAGAATACTCTGGCATTCATGCCCCCTGTCTGAATATCATCAATAATTTGTTGTGCACCACCAGGCTTTTTTAAGAAGTGAAAAATGCTCCCTCATTAGTGAGACTGGCTACTGTACATTATGACAAACACCAGCGCTATTTGTTGTTGATGGTGGTTAGACATCATTTTCTCTAAACAAACTCAGCATGTTGAGTACAGCAGCGCAGCATGGAAAGCCTCCTGTTTACTTGCTAAAGACCAGTGTTAAGCTTGTTTGCATCCCTATTAGCCTCCACATTAGCAGTTGCTAATCTTCCTGGGGTCCACACAGTAAATACTTTTATTCAACCTCGGCTCATTCGACAACTGTAAAGCCTAGATACTAATGATGATTTCAGCAAACAACCTCCCAAATTACCAAACAATATCAACAAATAAACACTAATTGGAAACAAATTGAACAATGTGTGCTCTTAGAGCCAGGCAAAGATGTAATATTGTTTATGGCTTTAAAAGGCATTGTATTACTTGGTATTACAATATTGATTCCTCACAGTTTAATGCCAACATTCATTACAATGGAAGGTGATGGTGCATCGTTTATGTAGCAAGGCAGAAAGTAAAGTGTGAGAGCGGCTTGGTATCCAGACCTTTATGTAAAAGTTTGTATTTTGTCCGATTTGGCACCCCCACAGCTCCTGAGTACAAATCTCAGGTTTCTGTAACATTTTTCAGTTGTTATGTAGGCGCTAACTACAAACTAAACTTGGCATGTCAAGACATGACAATTTTATGTCTTCATGTTAACGTGTATGCTCAGTCAAAGTTTGCATAAGCTTTGCACACAACTCAGAGCAGTAACAGCAGGCCAAGATAGTGTAACCTGAAGCAGAGACAATAACACCAGCTACCAGCTAAACCGCAGTTGAAATGGGCTGACTTGGCTCAAGAACAGAAACTAGCAAGTTCACAACTTTGCCAACACAGCCAAACATCGAGGAAGAGCAAAAACAACACATATAACCTAGCAAGCTAGCTAATAGTACAAATCAACAGCTAGTAGTCCAGCTCGGTGTCTGTCACCGGAAGCCTCTTACTTAGTGAAACAGACATTGACGTCTAAAATCCAATTCGAGATATACTCTTGTCCAGCCTGTCTCTATTTCTCTTCTTAGCTTCCTCCATTAACGTCCTCTTCGTCCTCTGGGTCTGGTGCTCATTCTGGCACAGGACCTGGATACCTCCTCCTCCTGGCAGTCCAATGCTGCTGTGATAGTGGTTTAAACACTACAAGTCCCCGGCAGCGCTCAGCCCAGAGTCAGCTAGCAGAGTTAACTTGTAGCTACAGTTACAGGTTGCTTTCAGGAAACTGCCTCAACTCTGTGTAGTTGAGGCAGAGCAGCCAGAGATCATCAGTGGGACATTTTTTGCATAAGATATGATCCAGTTTCACCAAAAGGATTGTTTTTTTATGAACCCATTACCATCATTACTAACCATACTGTACCCAGACACAGACGTTGAATGTTTTAAAACATTGTCAACAAACATCGTCGTACGTCAACATAATGATATGATCCATTTGTTTTCTTGTTTCACAAATTCCTGCTGTCCAAATGATGAATAATTCCAACGGAGCTGCAACTAACGATTATTTTCATCGTCAATCATCATCAGCTTTGATCATCAATCATCAAAGCTGCAGATTATTTTCTCAGTTAATTGATTTGGTCTGTGAAACAAACCAAAAAAACAGTACAAATCACAATATCCTAGAGTACAAGACGTCATTATAAAACACCAGTAAATCCAAAAACAGATCATGTAATTTCTCTAAATTATTTTCTTTCAATTAAATCGACTAATTGTTATATCTGTAAATATCAAGCGAATTGTAAAGTTATTCAAAGTTTTTATTACATTTGAATGATTTTACATTTGATTAAAGATTTGCCATATTTAATATTTGTATAAATATCTTTAGATTGATATCATACAGAAAAAAAGCATAGTTAGTCGTATCACCCTGCTTTGTATGCACATACTGATTATTCTTTGTTACGGGTTGGCAGTGGAGGCTATGTAAATGACTTTCTGTTTTACAACGTTAGTTTTGGCCTCGGAGAACTCAGCTATGTTTACCAGAGAGGGATGTGCACAATAATGGCTGCCAAACTTTTTCTGCTGGGCCCCATCTGCAGATAAAGTTATTCTGACGCCCAGTAAAAGCCATTTGTTTAACGAGGTCATCCTTCCCGCTGTCAACTAGTAATTAAATTGATCTCTAGATGAGATGTGTCTGATTCATGTCTGATTCAGCTCAGCGGGTGATAATGATTGATGGATTGATTGATCCACCATCTTGTACGTTTGCTTCACAATAATTAACAGCTCAGTCTGATGTGGAGGGGAAAAAAATGAAAAAAATGATGAATTTTAAGAAGGTGGGAAAAGTAGAGGCAGGTGGCTCAATCAGTCACAATCAGGTGGGGATGTGTGAGGAAAAACAGAGCGCAGACAGCTCTGTGGGTCCAAACATCACGCTCAAGCTTTGATAATCAGCAGCTGTTTTACCCAACAGAGTCTGCAACGAGCCACTTCATGATTTCTTCTTCATCTGAAGCAGTCAGAGTCAGTTCATCATCTCCTCAACATTTACTTAACAATCCTTTCACAAACTCATTCATGCTTTACCTGTGTGTACCAAAGCATGAATTACTTCATAATGCATAATTCAGCCTTACAGTATGTATTTGGCCTTTGTATTTAAAATATACAGTACAACAGGTCCTCATACCAAAATGACTGAATAGTTAATTTACCAATGAATCCCAAAACACCATATATGACTGGAGGAGAGCACCAGCCAACGACGTACCGGACCTTTGTCATGACCTGGTTAACATTAACGTTGTGAAATGGTTGCGGTTTGATTAGGTTTAAGCATAAAAAGTCTTGGTTAGGTTTAAGAAATGATCCTAAAATAAGCATGCTAACTTAAGTTACATCACATACCTGGTGTAAGTTAAGTACTTTACATCGGCACTGCCATGTGGTTTCATACCGGACACCAACAACGGTCTGCTGAGTGAAAGCCTGTTTGAACTAGTGCCCGACCAATAATAGATTTTTGTGGACGATGCCGATACTGATATTAGGGAGCACAAAAATTCCAATATCGATGTATCGGTCAATATTATTGTATACACAGAATATACAGTATACATAAACACACATTTTTTACCTCAAATGTGGAACACTTTTGTCTTATGTAATGGAGGCAGTTTAACAATAAACTTTATTGTCCAAAATGACACTAAAATATCATCCTGGCCAGCATATAAGCTGATACCATATATCTGTGATAGGTCAATATCTGCCAATAATGTTGGCCAACCAATATATTGGTCAGGCTCTAGTTCGAGCCGTCCATCCCCGTCTCCTCAGTATGCAAAATATCTTTTTTATCCTCCTGTGCTCACGTCATAATGACTATGTCACCAGAGGTCACGCCTGACAGTTAATGTAAACATGGGTTGTAATAAGCTGCTTGCACAGATGATCATCTGGCATGTGTATCTGGTGAGGATGGGCTGACATATAACCATTGTCGTAAAAACATAGCAAGCTGACATGAAGGTTAGCATGACAGATAAACAGTGAAGCACTGGTGGCAGCTCTGAATCTTTCAGTGAGGTAGATTTTTCTGAAATAATTATTGTTATTGTTGTTCTGTCTTTTCTAAAGAATGTGAAGGTCACCTGGTTCGGAGGAAACCAGGCATCTTTCCTGGAGCATGTATGTGCAGTGATGCGTTGTGTTGTCATAGCTATTGTGCTGTTTTATCTTTGACTCTCAATGCTTGTAGATTTAGCAGTCAGGTGTTCGTCATTTATTGGGCTGATAAGAAATATGAAAGTGTGTAATGGGAAATTATGGAGGTTATTGATTTGCAGCTGAATTTTACAGGATCTGACAGTCTTGACATTTTTCTCTGACAGACCTCTACACAGACCACTGCTCTTGACTGATGGGAATATGTGTGTGTTTGATACTGACAATTTAAACACTTTCTTGTCGAACGTGCTGGTGTAGTGCTGCTGTAGCAGTATTATTAGCTGCAGGTATTTCACTCTGGCTCGGTGCCTGGTCCTGACCCCTTGACTCAAAGAATTTTGAGAATTTCTTTGATGTTGCCAACAGCGATATCGTCACTACTGAACATGTGGGTGTTGTTGGGATTGGAGCAAGTTCTCTCTAATTTATCTTGTCACTCCTCCAACCTCTGGGGGTGTTTACGAGCTAACAGAAAACCATAATCCATCTGTAAACAACAGAACAACAAGCTTGTCTTCCAGTTTCTGTCGCTCACTTTTGGCTTCTTCTACTGTTGTCATGTCGTTCTGGTTCAGCTTCAATTAAAGGTGATTAGAAAAGCGATGATGCTGCTTACGCTCACATGCTACACTAAAAAGACTTTAAATAGTAGAGAGACCCACTTAAAGGGATAGTTCCCCCTCAAAAATCAAAAATATATATTTTTCTTTTTATCTGGTATTTATGCATCTAGATTGTTTCAGTGTGAGTTTCAGAGTTTGCAGATATCTGCAGTAGAGATGTACATCTTTCTAGAATATAATGAAACTAGATGGCACAAAAAAATACATTTGAGACACTCGACAGCTTTCAGGACCCGGTTACTCAAGATAATGCACAGACGGCCGATATCTCCAAAACTGGGCAACTCACGCCGTAACAATCTAGATGAGAGGAGGGATGAAGAGGAAAACTCTATATTTTTTATTCAATTTATCTTCTGAAGCCTCATGTTAGCTTTGTTTAAACTTTATAATGCATGCGTTTGGAATCCATCTCTTATACTGGCACAACATGAGATCTCATCACCGCTTGTATCATAGCAACCGACTGTTAATGTACATATGAGCATGTAAGTCCTTTAAAGCTGAAAGGTGATTGGTGCACCAGGTTTCTAGCCCAAGATGTAGCTTCTGAATCCCATGAGTACCAATCAGTATCATTATGATGTTTGAATGATAGCTGAGTATAAAGTATAAATACTTTGACCCAGTTCTATAAATTACATATTCATGTTAATCAATATTTCATTCAAAAGATCCATCCATGTGAAGAAAGACAAAATTGTTATGTTCAGTTATGAAGTGACTGTTGCACACAGTTGCTGTTATTGAGTCATAATATTGAGTATACTGTATGCAGAGAGGAGCAAAGATAAAAATGGAAGAAGACTATTTAACATTGTGTGACTTGTTGAAATGTCTGCCTCGCAGTTATGCGCAGGATGTGATGAATAAAGAGTCATCAAAGAAGCTCCTTCAAGCCATGCGAGCACAATCACGGTATTACAGCTAATGTAATTTAGATCAAGTGTGAGCGGAGACTCAATGTGGGCTTAGTGCCGCACAGCCCAGGGCACCGATCACACTGAATGCAGGCCAGGGTTAACAATCATCCATGAATGCTAAGCTGCTCAAAGTATTCCTTCAGATGTTAAGTATTAGCCTCTGGTCTGTTTCCTTTCTCCTGTATCATTTGCTCTTTTCTTCGCTAACCCCTGCTACATACTGAGGCCCATTAAGACCAAAGGGCTAATATCCATCTGGTGCTAAATAGTGATCTTTTGACCGTGCCTCATAAGAAATAGCATGATGTAAATGGCACCATTTGCTGTCTGAGAACAGTATTTAGAGCTGGCTGTGCTCTTTAAACACAAAAACAATACACAGTTGGCCCAGCACACCAGATTTGTGTTGCTGCTCTTGGCAAACAAATGCTCTGCTGAGCTTAATGTGACTCAACATGGCAAGTTCAGTGTGGTAATACTTAGCTCTCCCAGCGGCTATGCAAACATCCAATTGTCACATTGTGGCTCATATGATTAAATCTGTCTAAAGTGTGGAGGTATACAGAGCGTTGAACACTCAGAAACTCAATGTGAAGTTGCTTTTTTTAACACCTCAAACAGCGGGAAGTAGCAGAGTAGTTTAAAACACTGCGGTCGGGTTTAAAAGCCGAGAAAGGTTACATAATCAAACTGACATCTTGCATTTTGTTGCGTGGAACTGATGGACCAATTTTCAGGCACGTTTTCATGAGATTTAAAACATCATTCACATTCTCTTAATCATGCAACAAGCTTTGGATGATTCGTTCAGGCTTTTAGGAACCTTAAAATACCATCAAAACACTAAAACGTGGTTTGTTTGTGAGCCATATGCATAAAATAAATATAGTCATCCGTAAAATCAGACCTCTGTATAATCATCTTTTTAAGCTTCGATTTAATCTGACAACTTGACTGAACTCATTCTCATTTCCTGGAACTGTGTGGGAGAACAAAATCTTTAGAGACCCGAGGCTTACACAATACTGTATGTACATTAACTCACTTCAACCCTTCAGATTGCTGCTTCTTATTTCTCTACAGCATATAGATACTCTGACAATATACCGTAGGAGTTTTGACAGTGTTGTAGCTAAGTTTCGACTAAGGGCGGAAGGGTATTCTACATTTTTCTCAACAGTGCGCTAACCCCGCAGTGCTTTCTTAAACTTAATGTTACTGATTGAGGCAAACCAGCTCGTATTTCATTCGAATTTTTTCATGAATAACAGCCAGATTGCCTGATTTGAAGTCAAGACACTGCCTATAGGGGAAAAGTGCCAGGCAGACAACCGAGACGATCCAGAGATGAACCCTGACCCGGCTGAGAGAAAGGTCCTGTCTTTGAGCGCGAGAGCCTGATGCTCTGGATTTGAGAAATAATAAACAAACACAAGCAGAAAGAGAGAGACACAGTGACCCATTCATTAGTGAAGCTGACCCTGCGGGGACAAAGGAGCTGTTCATTAAATAGACACTCGAGGCCCAGTCAGAGATCAGGCCCTCAAACTGACAGTGAGGATATCACACTCAACATATATTGTTCAAAGCAAAGGTCCCCAGTGAAGAGCCGGGGGACTCCCAGGAGACTAGCTGTTGGCTCCATGCTGGCCCCGTGTAACGAGGAATAGCTCATTTTATTAATATTATTTCAGTTAAGTTTGTTTGCAGAACTGACATTTCAGGTGTTTCTAATCTTCATTAGCACCTTCCCTGGTTTTACTGCATGTAAAAGCGTCAAAGTTAGCTCATTATGACAGGAAAGTAAAGTAGAAGGAGAAGTAAGAAAGAATATAGTGTCTATGATCCAATTACATTTTTATATGGAAATTAATAATACCGTTTCAAGGTTTGCCAATGATTCATCCATAATTGATTAGTTTGAGGTATACTGTAGATATCAGCACATTTACTTAGCATCACTATTAATTCCTTCTTTAATAATGTTTCTGTTTTATACTGTATAATGTTGTCAGCACATTTTCCTTCTCCTTTATACATTTATACATTTACTGTCAGAACAGGTCATCTGGCTAACACCTCTGCCTCCTTAACACCCGCCACCATCCTCTTATTTTTCCCTCTGCGCTGCTCATCTCTCACTTTGCTCTGGTGTCAGCAAATACAGCACAAACACGAGCTCAGTGACAGAGGTCGCTGCTCCAGACATGCATGAATTTTTCATTTGCTTTTTTGAAGCAAATATTATATAAAAGAGGTATTTGGTTGAGCTTGAACTTTCAGCAACTCCAACAAGTTTCCAACTCAGAGGGTTTACTGAATTCAGTTTACTTCATACTCACTTTTAAGAGGGCTAACCGGTTCAGATGTTTGGTCAGGGCTGAGTCATATTATTCTACTAATGTCAAGGATAACATGGTGTACAGAGGAAAAACCTCCAGCAACAATTCTAGTATATAGAGGATTTTAATTAGTGGCCTTCAACAGGGTCATCCTGATGCTCGAGTTTTGACCTCTTAAGACTCTTCTCCTTCTCCATTCACCTGGGAAGTAGGCAACGTGTTGCCAGGAACCCTTACTCTCCTTCTTCAAGGATTTGATCGTGGACAGATCACCACATAAATACTTAACTTATCCTCATACCTAAATGACTGAATAGGTCGATTGCCAGTTACTCCCAAAATGGCATCTATCACCGTTCCCAAAACCAACCATTGCACCCTACAAGTAACAGGCTTGCCAGACCTTCATCGTACGGTGGCAGTCTGTGCTGGTTTAGGCAAGAATTTTACCTGGTTAGGTTTCCGAAAACATTGTGGTTTGGGTGATATTTACTATGTTACTTACGTTACTTATAATTCTGTCACGAACACACGGACGTTACATACGTATCTTAAGTTATATTTATAATAACTCACCATTAACCTTTGGTTTCACACAGGACATGAACAGCACCTGACTTCCTCCTTTGCTGCTGTAATAATTACTACAACCACTAGAGGTCGCCACCTAACAACATAAGTCAATATGAGTCATACAGTAATAAGCTGCTGGGTGCTGGCTGCTGACGGGCGTAAATGCTACACTTTGGTGATTTTTGTCTCTTTATACAGCATTTATGTATCGATTTTTGTTTCTAAAAGTAACGTTTGCTCACCTGGCTCACCTCTGATTGAGTTATAGATAGCATTGATGAAAACACGCTGCCTGTTTTACATGAAACCTGACAAGAATGTAGTCTCCAGAGGTCATCAGTAAATTCACTTATAATAATGAAAAGACACAGAAAGGATGTTTTTGTTGCTGAATGATAAAACTAAATTTACATTTAGATTGAGCAGGTCTGTGCCCCGTGCATGCAGCTTATGCAAGCTTCCTCAAGGACATGCACATGCTTAGAAATGTCTTATTTCACCATGATGTCAATTTGAACTCTCTGGATTTATGTTTGTTCATTTTTCTTCTAGATTTAATTTAACCACACAATAATCTAAATGCAAACAATTAAAGTACTTCCAAATTTCCTGATGTACAGTAGAGTAATGCATAATCTGTGAATACTTTCCAAACATGTGATAAATGGAGGTGAAACACAGTTTGTTTTCAGAATGTCAGATGGTGCTGTCAGACTGCATGCAATATTGAGAAGTTAGCTTTAGGCAACAAGGGCTATGCATTGATTTAGATTTGGAGAAAGTTTTATTTGTTTGTGTAAACAGTGTGAGAAAACATGCAAAGAGTTGCAAAGATCTGACTTAACAAACACGTAACATAGGATATTAGGCACAGAATAACATGCATCCTTAACAAAGACAACATCACACAAAATCCATACTGTGTGACCAGGCAGGTTGAATATGGCTTTGTGAAACTTATTCACTGAGAAACTTTTTATATTCCACTTTCTGAGCCAGATGAGTTTGATTGTGAGAGGTGTGTCAGAGAATAGCCTCAGATAGAAGATAACGTCTATCTGGGATGGATTAGATTAGGGGGGAGGTGTTTTATTTTGGTACCGCAGAATCTGTCAGATTCTACTGCATTTTATATTTTTGGATGGGTATTTTCTCTACTGCATTTTCTTTCTCCGCCTGAAACTCAATATCAGCTCTCGAGATAACATTCGCTATCTTTATCAGTTTGTATTGTGAAAGAAAATTTCTCAAGTCGCCTTTTTCTATTATTGGATTAAAAATAAACATCACAGAGATTTTTTGGACTCAGACAAACACCTGAGAGGTTTCGTCTGGGGAATACTAAATGTATTTCAATCTTTGAATCTTGCTCTTAATAGCAGAGTGTCTAAAAACTGGTAAAAAATACAGCAGCATGATGTGATCTGGAGCTATAGATACCTAGCAAATCTAGTAGTCATTTGATGATCAGATATTGACCGAGTGTGTTGATACAGTGACTAGTAGACCAACCATTTACCAATTTGCTTTGAGGCTCCTGTGAAAGCAGCATCATGTTGACTGGAGATAGATCCTGTCAGCTGTATCAGTGGCTGCGATCAGAGGCAACAAGCAGCCCCATCAGAGGCAGTCATTCCCAGAAATGTGCTCTCGATTTTCTAAGGCACGATTTTTAACTCTGCATGGACGTGGGTCAACATGAGCTGCACTCACTCCGACTGCCCATTGCACACAAAGGGTCCAATCAGCCTCAGGCCACATGCTAATATAATCAATTACTTAAGAGGTTAATGCGAGGTGAAAAGGGAAGCTTCCCAATTAGTTTGATTTCTTCTCCATTGAAGTATCAATAGCCTTCGGATGAGACAGTCAGAGCGCAGGCACCCTGCGTTAATTAGTGTTTTTCTTTTACTTGCTTGGACCAGCTGAGTTGGGCTGACAGTTATCATTTCTGTCAGCTAAGCTTTCAGTCCAAAAATGAAGAGTTGTTCAGGGAAAAGCAGAAGAAGTGTGACTTAAAGCTTGAATTTAATAAATAGTGTGTGCAGATCCTTGTGTCTAAAAGATGCTCTTTGTTTCTGTTAATAGATTTATATTTATAGCGCTTAAAGTTGCAAAGATTTTCAGCCATTTGAGCAGAGCCGATATTTGTTTTTGAGCTTTCTAGTTTGTCAGAAGATAAGTTATACCTACAGGAGCAATAGATAAACACAAATTAACCATAATACTGTATATGTGCATAGGGTTGATAGGGTTGTGGTCGATGAACCTAAAAATAAATAATCTATATGTTGATATTATAAACCAGCAACCGGTATTGTAAAACGTTTTTAGTAGTAAGTATTAAAGGATAAAGCAGGTGTTAGTCCATATTTCTCCTATTGTCAACAAAGAAAAAAAAAAGAAACTTTATAGCGTTTTAGTACATATCTCATAATACTTTCTGACTTCCCTACCCTGTCTGTGTTTACTCTAGTCGGACTCACCAGAAGTAGACAGTTGGTTTAAAGCCTGTCAGGGGGCATCTACATCAGGCGGCGTTCCCCTCTTCCTTCTACTATCTGCTCGTTACTGTTTTCAAAAACCCCGTCACTACAGGAAGCAACAGTAACAACATTTAACGAGCTACCAACCCACATGTTGAAATTGGCAAGTTGCCCTAAGACTAACTTGGTTGCTAACGGTATGAACCCAAACAAGCTCACAGCTGTTATTGTTTCTTTTGTAGGGATTTAGCCATTTCATTGCCAGGGCTCACCTCCCCATGTGGAAAAGTTCCCTACAACATTATTCTGCATGAGCACCCTCTCTCCATCCTGGGTTTAGCAGCACCCAAGATTATTGTGATCAGTTTAAATAAATACAAACAAGCCAATGCGAGACTAGTGGCACTCCAGCCTATAGCTTGTTGGTTCTGAAGGAAGATATGATTGTTCAAAATTGGGTCATCAATGTATAGTTTCACGTTGTAAAAGGCCCAGTTATTTGCTATAAAAGCTAGGCGCTGTAGTTTTTTGCAAACATTACTAAAACGGCAGTAAATGGTGCATTTATGAGGGACTATTTTCAGCATTGGATTGATCCAGATTTGGTGCAGTATTGCAAGTATAGAGCAGCAAGACAGTGCATGTGGGATTGATTCACAATAAGTAAACAGTGTTCATGTTCAATCGTAGTGAAAGAGCATGTCGCCTAATGCAACAGCGACTCATCGATGTGTTTGGACAACAAGGAGCTCTATGGCACAGAAGAGTAAGCTACATTGAGCTACCCAGACAATTCTTGTCAATCGGATCGATTCATCCCTGGTGTTGTTCTTTTCATGGCTTTTTTGACAGTAAATACTGAATATTTACAGCCTTATCCTTGACGATTACTGTAAAAAAGCCCTCTTCTTTAGCAAGCATTGCTGTATTTTTTCTAATTAAGATAAACGTATGATGAATGACTACCTTTTTACTACCTCAGTCCTGTTCCAAAACTATTTGTTGGATCTTTACTGCAATTAGTAAAAGAGGATAAGGGAAGGCTTTGCCAGAGACTTGTGTACAGACAAATCAAAGTTGTATCGATGTTTCTGGCAACTCCTGCTGGTTGCCAATAGAGTTTGATAAAAGATTACTTGCAGCCCCTGTAAATTTGCTTTCAAACACTTTCTTTGATCACCTATAATCTCCACTGTTGCACATCGTATTTGCATTGCCTAATCATCCCTCCCCATCCCTATGGCACTCAGACAGGCACCATGCACTAAGAACCGATGTGTCTGACCTAAGTGTAGCACAAAGCAAGGTCACAGATTACTTTTATTGAATATGACATTTTCTTGCACTCACACATCATCTGCTGCTGGTTGCCAACGGCTTTTCAACACATTTTACATCAAGGAGCATATTAGAGGAGTCTGTGAATTTACTGTGTCATCCTTGAAGATGCATTATGTGCTTTTTCATCACTTGACAACAAGTTAAATCAAACTCTCAGTCTCTCTTCAGCATTTAAGGGTTTGAAGTGTTTGACTAATTGATGCTTGAATAATATGGATTTTTGTTTCAAAGGCACACAAGAGCTTTCAAATGGCATCATTGATCTCCTTTGATTGTTACTAATGCAGCTAAAGGGTATTTGTTAATTCTGCACTTCCAATCAAGTAACAGTCTGTGCAATTATTTCAGTTTCATTTTTAAATCATCCATAAACAAACACTGTGGTGCAGTCTCTCAAATGGTTCCAATATAACTTAAATGTTTCCCCTTTTTCCGGTTTTGATATGTGTTGAAGCCATTTACTCTAGAGGTTTCTGAGAGTGCACCACACTGTCTTTCTTGGAGTTACATCTGAAATTCAAAGGTCTATTGTTTCATATGTTTCACATTGTAATTTGGGTCTGTTCATTTGTTTCCCAGGTCCATGGGGAAGATGCATGGGCAGTGACTGTGGCCCAGGTGGCAGCCAAAGCCGGGCAGTCTGGTGTGCCCATGTGGACGGCTGGACAACGCTTCACACCAACTGTGACCAGGGCCAGCGTCCGTTAAACCAGAGAAACTGTTTCCGTGTGTGCGACTGGCACAAGGACCTTTATGACTGGAAACTGGGTGCCTGGAATGAGTGTGTGCCAGTTTCAGCAAGGACCTTTGGGGCCTCACGGCCGTTCACATGCAGTGGAGGCGAAGAGGGCATTCAGACCCGGGAGGTGGGCTGCACACTCAAGTCAGACGACTCTCCAGCAGAGGATGCCATCTGTGAGTACTTTGAGCCCAAGCCGCGCCTGGAGCAGGCATGTTTGATCCCTTGCCCCCAGGATTGTGTTGTTTCAGAGTATTCGCCATGGACTTCCTGCTCCAAAACGTGTGGAACAGGCCTCAGAAACAGGGTCCGCAGTGTCCTGGTTCCTCCGCTTTTTGGAGGCGCAGTTTGTGCCAACCTAACTGAGTTCCAGTCTTGTAAACTGGGGCCTTGCACAGGTCCAGAGGGCATGTACAGTCTCAGGGTTGGATCGTGGAATCCTTGCACCCTCCCACAGACTCGGACAGAACGCCAAGCGAAGCGCAGGAAAGGTAAAGGCCAGGGGCTCAGAGAGAGAGCAGGAGTCAAAGACCCAGAGACCAGGGAGCTTATCCAGAAGAAACGAACCAGGAATCGCCTTAACCGGCAAGAGAGTCCATTCTGGGACATCCAGGTGGGCTACCAGACCCGGGACGTGACCTGCATACATAGGAATGGGAGCGCTGTGGGACGCTTGTAAGTTGCATTTTTATGTTAATGTGACAGTAAAGTTAATATGTTTTTTTCCCTCAGCACTATTATCTGCCTCTTCAATTTTCCTACTTAGGCAGTGGGGAATGATCTGTCATGATCTGAATTATATCTTAATGATACACATTTTAAAATGAGGCTTTATTATTTAGCATATTACAAGCCTTTAGCAAATATAGTTATTGAATCAATTTGTCTGTCTAACTGCATGTTTTCTTTGTATTGTTGTTATCAGTAAGTAAACTGCTCCTCATATTTTTATCTACCATTGACGTTCAGGTGTACTGGTCCTTAAGTTACTGCGTTTCTAACAGCTGAACACGATGCCAAATTTGTCCTCTTGAAAGTTTTTCATCTCCCTGTCAGGAGGTGACACACAAGGTAGGATGTTTATTGGCTGCGTCTTTGTCACTGCTATGCTGTCAGAGCAACGAGAAGCAACTACCGCAGCGCATTTGATGTCAACTTCTGCAGATAGAAGTGGCAGAGCGACTCAGTTTATGACATGAGATCAATCTCAGCCATGACTTTTTGTGGCACTTTTGAAAATAATACATTTTACTGGGCTTTGAACTGAAGTGTGTGAAAATAGACATTAAGAGACAACATGGGTCATTGAAAGTGCCAAGATTAATTTCTTTGTGGAAGAATATAATCTAATTTTATTTGATATTTTGTTTTATTTGTTGTCTGTGAGATTCTGCAAAGCCCGCTAGTTGTCATTGCCAAAATTGTCACTGTTGTTAAAGTATTTAACCTTGACCCACATCTCAAACTATGTGGTGTCGTCGAATTTGAAGGAATCTGGCATGGAAAGTCCTTAAGAAGGCCTTGAACTTGATGTTGAGTTGTTGAAAACCCCATTGACATTACTACGTGAAATCACAAGAATGAAGGTGAATACACTTGGCTTGAAAGAAGCAGCCAACATATCAAGTCAATATTTTTTTTACATTATTATGTGAATTTGTCAAAATGGAAATCCATCAATGAATCATCACTTGAATATATAATTGAATTCTGCCTTCAGTTGGCGCTATTATCCAAAATACATGCTGTAATTATACAGTATGAGCACTCACTTAAAGTGTTTGTAAGCCCAAGTGGGATCTAACCTCTGGCCCTGACATTATTATTGCTGCTATTACTCTCTGACTGAAGATGAGATAAATCAAATGGTTCTGAAGTCCTACTTGTTTTCTCTGCAGACGTCTCAGCCTAAAATACAGAAGAAACTCTCAATTCCAAAAATGAAATCATCAGCAGAGAACACATCTAATAACGAAGGCAACACAAACATGAAGTCTTACAGTAGTCAGACGGACAAAATACATTTTCACTGGTTTATTAGTGTTTTCACTCATCATATTTAGTGATCTCATTTACACTTGTGTCATGTATCCTGGAAGGATTGGATAGTTATCCTTTTATCAAATAATCAGTTAGAAATGCAGCACATAACATTAGAGATACAACTCTATCCTTCAAACACTGATTTGGGTTGAGGTTAAGGGTTAGGGCAGGGGTTCTCAAAGTTTTGATCACTGATTGCCAATTTCCGGAGCCAGTATATGATTGAAAGCCGCACAGGAAAGTCCATGAACTTGTCATCGCATGTGTGAATAGACTCATAATGCCTTTTAACATTCATTTCCTTGAGCGCCAAATTCGGCAGTAGCCAAATTTACAAGTAGTGTGGTCTTTGTAGGCTGCTGAAAGGGAAAGTATTGAAATGACCTGCGGATGATTAATAAAATAAAATCCATGCATTTCATGTCACGTACAGAGGCCACACAGAATGTTTCTTACGGCCATGGATCTCACTTTGAGAAACTAAAGGCTCAGGAGTCTGAAATCTAGTTTTAAAACCACCTTTCCATTGGTTTGAGACACATTCTACCCAGATTTCAAAAAGGTTGCATGTATCAGCCTCTCCATCACTCATCTGTAACCCTTCTCCTTAGACTGTAGGTGTAACTAGAAACTGTTTAGCCACGGTTTCTTTTTTTCTGCTCACCAAAATGATTCTCAAAATAGTCTTACATTTGGAGACTATTTGTCGTTCAAAAGAAGAAGAAATATTTTGATCATCCAAAGCGCCTCACAGAGGGATGCCTTTTTAAAATTTCACTTTGATTCTATGTAGAAGATTAAAATCAACAGGTTCATAGGAGAAGACCAAGGGCTGACAAAATCCGGAATAAACTCCTGCACACTGTTCACCTCACTTGCAACCAAGTTTAATAACAACGCTCTGGTACTCAGACCTCCACCAGGTTTTTTCCTGACTTTGATTCTATGTCAAATAAATTGAGGAGGGATTCGAAACATACAGTATGACTCAATGCAAGCTTTTTCAGACAGCAAAGTTTCATTGGATTTTAGTCATGTAATGACTTTCTGTTTGGTATGTTTCTAACTAATTGGCTGAATATTTCATCTTTGACTAACATTATCCTCCAAATAGGAACGTTTGACCTATCAAATACAACAACTAACAGTCTGTAGCAGCAGGGTGTGGGCAAATGTGGAAAAACAACAACTAGAAGGAAACAATCAGATTAAGCATTTACATGGTTATCAGGCACCAATATTTTCTTTTTGAACAAATTGTCAAAGGCTTTCTCTACCCCTTTCGATCCAATGAAAATTCCCTCTGAGAGAGTCTGATCGGGCCAGTCTCTTCCAGCTGTCATTATGATTATTAGTGGAATATAAGGGTCCATGTAAATGCAGCCACTGTTCACAAGAAGCTTATAAATCCATAGCTGTTGTTCACTTCTCAGACTGTTGATATGTTGAGGTTTTTGATGAATATATACGCAAGAAAAAAGAAAGAAAATCATCAAGTAGTAATCAGTGAATTCTGGTTCTTGTCACAACATTCAATGATACTATTCATAGTAACCCAATGATGTCTATATTAGAAGAATGTGAGTTAATCAGTGATCCTTATAAAGAGTTGTTTCTGTGGATCTATCATCTCTCGCTCTGTTCCTCAATTGACTGTAACCTAAAATGTCACAGCTCGTCTCTTCCACAAGGTCTCTGATCTCCAGGAAAGAATCAGTGACAATGTCAGTAGAACAAGCCTCTATTCATATTTGTCACATGCCACTGTACTCCAAGATTTGATCAATTATGTACTAAATCTATTCATTAATGCTTTGTTGGCGCCGAGCGCTAAGCAGTGACTGGGATCAAATATTTCAAAGGAACTGTGAAAACAACTCACATGCCCTTAGGAGCATAAATATTAATCCTTGACTTGTTTATTTCTTGTTCTGAAATATTCATAGTTGTTTTTGCCACTTTCGCGAAAGTGGAACAAACTTCCCAGTGAAGCAATAACCCAGTCATACCCTAGCCAGGCGCTCTCTGAACATCTTGCTTCCTTCATTTCCAATTTTGTTTGATGAACATCTGTCATTGGGCCTCTACTTTCTCCGTAGTCCTCGACTCGTCCCAGACAGGCCACTTCCTCATAACTCAGTCTTCTGCTCGTACTGTCAATCAAACTTGCATCATGACCTTTTAATTGAGCTGCTGCTGTGCCACTGTAGGACTTCACATTATCACATTACATCATTGCATTTAACGTTGATTGGACCGTATTTTTGTTTCTCATCTGTTTTTGGAATAATTTCTCCTCTCAGCTATTTTTTTCTCAAGGGCTCTAAAGTTGTAAAAAGGCGATTTTTTAATCACTTGACCCACATAGAATTATGTTTTTCAGTGGCACACTGTTCTAATGGATACAGCTCAAGTAATGAGCGCACAAGTGTTAAAATAAGGAGACTTTCTGACTGCTTATATTTTGTCTGAAAACCCTTGGAGCTGTTGCAAGTACAGTGTAAAACCTACAGGCTTAAAAATAATCATTTTTTCAGACATCACCTTACTTATTTAAATAGAGAATGATTGTGTCCTCATTCTGTCTGAATGACTGAGATGAAGAAATAATGACTTCTTTTTTGCAACTTTGAAATCTCCACAAAAATGCTCGGGCATGCACACAACAAACGGCAAAGACTCAAAGGATCCAGCTGCAGCGAAAATGGGTCATTGGCTGCATTAGGGGCTTTTTAAAACACAAGAAGTTCCTTCTGAGACAGGAAATCAAGCCATCACCCTCAGTGCATCACATTCACTGTTTAAATTCCTCATTGTTTTCCCTTCAATGTAAAAATGAGCTGGCACACCAAACGTGTTTGGCAGAAAAACAAATCTAAGATTTTTCACAGTGTCACTTAAGTACCACTTCAAAGACTGCAGAGGTGTTTTAATCTGCAAAGACACAGGAGTTAAAAGAAGAAAAAAAAAACCCCAGCTCACACTCAGCTCATACATTTCCTCATTTATACCAAAAGTCTGAGTTGCTGGAGGTGAAGTGTGGTGGCAACGTCTAAATGAGAGGTTTCTAAATGAAGCAGAGCTGTAATTAGCACTAATAGCTCGTCAGCTGCGACGCCTCAAGGGGAAAGACATCCAGACTGAGCAGCAGAAAGCAGTCGGCTTTAGTCAGAACAAATTTCTAATGATTCGGTAGGGGCCCAAAGAGGACGGGTTATTCATTACATCTAAATGCTATTTAGATGATCAAAAGATGTGTGTGAGCGATTGATCAGAGGTTGTTTTGGTTGTCTTAAGACTTGAGGATACACACACACCACGCCACACCAGTCCTGTTTTACTCCTAATGTGAAGCTGATTATGCAGTGTGTATGCTAATGAGAGCAGCTAATGACAAAATGTGGCACCAGTCAAGGGCAGAGAGTTAAAAGTGAAGCCCTGCACACCACTTGTAGTGTCACATATCTGTTGCTCTAACGTGTTCGAGGCCATAAACCTTTAAGGCATCTTCGCACAGTGATACTAAAATCTCAGCGAGAGGTCACCAAAAGATTTAAAGTCACCATAATTAGGCATCAGAAAGCTGCACACTGCATGACTCTGTTTGCCATGAATATGCTCTGTGACCAGCTGATGCCAGAGGAAAATAAACAGATAATAGGATCAGTCTTCGGAGAGTTGTAAGGCTTATTTGCTTACTGTTTTTATTTGATTCTCAAGCTTAGATTTGTAACTTAGTGCAAGTCAAACTACAGAAATTAAGGAATAAGCAAACAATCTATTTTGTCTGCCACTGGGCACGAAATATACCAGGAAAATTAAGGCTGACAGGCCATCCAGTCACACTGGCACCATTTCCCTCTGCTTTCACGTCTCCATTATTGACTAAATTAATTTAAAAACTCACATTTTTCCTGTGTTGTTGGTCGTTGCTATTGTGAGGAAAACACAAAGCCATCCAGTTGTCTTTGTGACAGCAGCACCAACTACTATACCAGTTGGGAAGAAAATGTGTTTGTTGGTTTCTTGTATTTTAATGTTAGCATTTGCTGCTTTTTATATTTTTACTTTCTTTTCTCCCAGAAAGACAGAGTTTGGTGGGTGTGATAGATGGACATAGGCACTATGGAGGATGAACTTTAAATTAAAATAAATAGTTTGCCATGTTGGGAAATGTGCTTGTTTGCTTTATTTCCAAGAGTTAGATCAGAGGATTGATACCTCTCTGACAGACCTCAAAATTAGCACCAGCCACTAGCCTAATGCTGCAAATGGCTGGTAGAGTTGCTTCACTCACCAGCAAAAAATGAGCAGCTGGTAAAATGTGAACATTCAGTATCCATTTGCAGCAATCAGACAATTAGCTTAGCTTAGCATAAAGACTGGAGGCAGGGGGAAACAGCAAGACTGCCTCAGTGCTTGCTGCAGATAAAATAATGTGCCTACCAGCAGCTTCAGAGCTCACTGTATATCCATCTTATTAACAGTTTCTTGGCCTGGACCAGTGACTTCCTGGACTGAGTAAATCTTTAATGTCCCCATTACAAGTATAGAATGTTTCCTCTTGTTGGCTTGCATCGGTTTGAGTTCCAAGCAGAGAAAAGCTTCTCTAACCTGTTTAATTTCATCCTTTCCTTTCTAGCCTGTGCACACCAAGAGACCTGCCGCTGACCGTCCAGTCTTGCGTTATGCCCAAAGACTGCCAGGTGACCGACTGGGCCGAGTGGGGCCCCTGCTCCAAAACCTGCGTGGACCCCGAGTCTCCCCGAGGCAATCGCACTCGGATGAGACAGGTGCTCCAGTTTCCCGTGGGCGAGGGGGCGGAGTGCCCGCTGCTGGAGGAGTCAGAGTCGTGTGAACCTGCGGGTGAAGGCGTGCCACCCTGCGCCACGTGAGTTCTTCCTGTTGATGGGGGAGGGAGGCAGGAAGCACAGCAGGGGCTTTTTGAATTTGAGTGGAAGCTCAGATGTGTTTTTTGTCGCGTAGCACTCGACAGGTGCTCATGTTTCACATGGATACAATTGTTAAGTTGTGATAATACCCTCCCCCTTTGTTAGAGCATTGTGAAGACCTTGCTACAGTACGAAACACACCACAGAGATTCATTCTGTACTCCAGTAAAGCTCAGGCAAAATCAATGTATTTGCTTTTCAACCTAGCTGAGGCTGCACAAGCTTCCTGTTGACTTCCCTTTACTCACATCACCAAGCTAATTTGCCTCCTGGGTGGGCCATGGGTGTGTGTGTGTGTGTGTGTGTGTGTGTATGTGTGTGTGTGTGTGTGTGTGTGTGTGTGTGTTTGTGTGTGTGTGTGTGTGTGTGCATGCGTGCGTGCGTGCGTGTGTGCTTCTGTGTTGGAGATAGCATATGGAGACAGATCCATATAAGTGCTTGGGCCAGTGCCAGGTACAAAGTAGAGACAAATGGAGGGAGACTGCAAGGATATTTAAGACCAACACACACACACACACTCACACAAAGATTCGAAACATAGGCTCACAGATGGCCTTCATTGCCTCAGTTTTATCCTGTAACATCCTTGCAAGCTATTCCCAGAATACATATCCATACTCTCATCTTGGAGAGGGTTTGATTTTCTGTCAGACTGGCCCAAAATACTTTTTTAAAGAAATCATCTTCTCAGACCAAAATGTTTCCTTTCACAATTTTTTATTGTCGACCGACACTTCTTACTGTGCCACCACATTATGAGATTACTACCTGCTGTGATGACAATCCTCTAGATCGTGACTATTAAGTATTCATCATCATTTTTCCAAAAATCTGATGTCACTTGTGTGACTTTGAACAGTGGTTTCAAAGACACGTGTTATTCTGTCGGGTAAATAATGTTTAACTGGTTAAACAATGGTGAAGCAGCTGAATTAAGTGGTCCAGTGAATTGTCCACATCACTGAAAGTGCTCTCATGCTGTCACTTCTCAGAAAAACAGGATGACTAAACTGGTTGTAACTATGCAACACATCTCTGCGTCTAAAGTTAGATCTGCAGGATTGTCAATGTGCTGTACTTTGACACTACATCACACCTACACAGAACTCTATCTCTGTCGTACATCTGTCCCCTCTCCTCCATGTTCTCTTTCTCTGTAGTTACACCTGGAGAACCACAGAGTGGAGCGACTGCCGGGTTGACCCATTGCTGAGCCAACAGGACCGTCGACGTAGCAACCTGACAGGACTTTGTGGGGGCGGCCTGCAGACGAGGGAAGTTTACTGCGTCCAGGCCAACGCTGAGCTCCTGAAATACCTCAACGACCTCAGAGAAAAAGACAAAGGTAAAAAAAAACAAACATCAATGCCATGAGGATGTTCCTATTAACTACCTCCATTTACTGACTCAACCTACCCTGCATAGTTGAGTTTAAACCCGATATTATCACACTGAAATTAGATGTATATAGATTTAAAGTATAGCACATAGTATCAGCATTAGATACAATGTCCTTGTCAATGTTATTTTACAGTCTGACCTCATGTTAACTTGCACAAATGATCCCAATGAGTTCCAAGCAGTGAGGTTTATAGATTTTAAATCTGGGAAAGAGGGAGCACTGATATGCGTGCCTGTTATATTTTTGTGACTCAACCTCAGACTGATCTATAAAAGTTCTTTCCGTTATTTTCCTCCTCACACCTCTCCTTAACACGCTCAGTATCTCAGTGCATTCATTAATGTGAAAAGCTCAGCCTTTTTCCTCAAGGTGAAACGTGTTGAACTTGTGAGGACGCATCTTCACCTCCATTCGCGCCCTCCAGAGCAAATTTGCATCTGTTTGTGCCCACTCACTTCTTTGCATTGACCTAATATGCAATCACACTGCCTATAAGATGTGCCTTGTATTCAGTCTAGACAGACTTAGAGAGGGAAATAATCTGCACCATATGGACCCTTAGCGCAGTGTTGAAGTCCCTGAAAACTTGGCTCCGGATCTTTAGTATTTCTCGATATCGCTCATAAGAAGCAAGTTTTCAGGGCCGTGCTGGATATATTTTAACATAAATATACATTATGTTGAAACTTATGGTTCTGTTAGTGTTAGGAAAAAGATCATGTTTTGGCTTAAAATACCTGGTTTTGTCGGCACAAACAAGGCAGGAAATGTCCCAACATCTCATCAAATATTCCGTTTTGTCACTACAAACACAGCAAAATATCCTGTGGTTTCACCAAATGCAGACTCGAACAACAATCACTGGTATGGTAGCCATTTCCACTATCTTCTTTGATTTTGATATTACTAGTTAACTCTGAAAATTGCTTTCGGCCCATCACACATTTTAGTTGTATTGATCTCAGGAGGCTGTCAACTAATCTTCCTTCGTTACTGACACCAAAGCCAACACTGCAGTTGCATATATCAAATCTTACAGCAGCACGCAGCATAGCCTGAGACAAATCAGTTGAACTCTCTGGTGTAACTCAAATAAATTTGATCAAGCACTATTACATGACAACTTACATCCTCCAACCCTCCACACAGTATATGAGAACTGCAGTCCCCTGGTGGATGTGTAGCAGATAATTACATATCAAATGCTTTCAACAGATAAAAGCCTACATGTTGACTCAGTTCATGTCCAAATATACAGTGATGTACAATATTGCATTTGCATTAATAGTTACTGTAGTATGTTTTTGAATCTTCTGTTTTTCAAATATCCCTCTGTGGCCACATTGTCAGCTTCAATCTTCCTGTTGAACATTTAACCAGACTCTTACCCCCCGCCATGTTTTCCTTTTAAACCAAATCAGGAGTAATTTAGAACAGGGATTTGTCTGCTCGTGTGACCTGCTGAGACTGTCATTGGTCACAAGTGCAAAGGCCTCCATTTCTGACACTTGTCAAGCCAGCTTAGAGTCAAAGCTGCCCTCTTAAAGAGGGCGTTAAAGACATTAGTTGAGGCTAAGCTTATGGAGACCAACCGTGCTGATTGCGTGAGTGGCAAAGTCTAAGAGGTGGTGAGATGCCCACTCTTTACTTGTGCCAAATGTGAAGAGCTGTTCCTCTCACGCACACTCAGTGCTTGGGGTGCACTTTATCCATGCTGCCGGGGTTTAGTGTAAGTTGTGGATATGTGGAGATAAGCTGTAGGTTATATCCTGATAAGTGGTCTGAACTGTTGTTGAGTTTGCATTCAATTATTCAGTCTGACATTGTGTACAAGTTTGTCATTTCCTCTTCAGGAGAAGAGTGTATTTTACTCCAACCAATCACTAGTAATAATTTAATTATGTAGAATTTTTCAAAAATATAGTCACAATGTTCTTTACAGTAAATCGAGTAAGACATTTTTTTTTTTAAATGACATAAAATGATAATGAAAACAATTACAATAATTTACCATCAGAAAGCCATTAGTCGAAATTTTCGAAAAACAGATAGCCTAGCCAATACTTGACTTGTTTAGACTAAAGAGTATCAGAGTTAATTCAGGGAAGATATCTGACCTGACACTTAATAAATGCTGTTGATTAAAGATTTAAACTTGAAATCGCATTTCAAAAAATAACACAATGTGCCTCAAAGTATAAAACGTTATGCTAATGAAGTTAAACTCAATGAACAAATACATTAGATTTGTATAATGAGATAATTCCCACTTATTCGTGACTGAATGATTTCTAAACACATTTTTCAGAGATACCTAGATGTGCAAAGTACTGTCAGTAAGTTTAATATATAACGCATGCCACCCTTAAACCATCTGATTAGGTGGTGCTGCATATGTTTAATAGCGACTAGTTAACCAAGCACTAAGGTAGAGTTTTCGCACAACGCAAGCTTGTAATTACTAGAAACTCAAAGAAGGAACATGCACTAAATTTATTTAGTAGCTGATGCAGACCAATCCTGATGTTTAGCTTTGATGAACTGCCTTTGAGCTAACTCACTGTTGTGTTACAGGAATACATTTTGTTTTTAACATTTCTTGAAGGGTTCTCATATTGATCTAAATTTATCTTATGTGATGTTGAATAAATTCATGATAGATGACTTGTGAAGGAAGAGCTGGCAGAGCATTTTCTACGCCCAGACATTGTTTCTCAGAGTTTGAATTGATCGGTAGCCCTTTGACTCTCTGTGCATCAGCTCTAATTAAAGAATAATGAGTCTGGGAACCAAGTTAAAGATCAAAAGACACAGAATGTTGTATATATATATGAAGTGATGTTTTATGTAGACCTTATGAGTTTGTATTTCCTCTGTCTGTCTGTCTGTCTCCTTCTTTCTGGCCTCCAGTTAAATTGCTATAGGGCGAGTGAGATCACAGAGTACTGGAACAAGCATACACACTGAGGCGCCTATAACCTCTGTTAAGATACAGTTAAAGGTTCATATATCAAACATGTTGATAGTGGTGCTGCTAGGGCTGCCTCTGCAGAAATGTGCGTGACTTGTGTGAAGACACACACACACATACACACATGCACAATGTTCTTATCTTCTTGGCGCAGGATTTCTCTTCCCTCCATTGGGGGGTAATCTTCCAGCATACCACTGAGACAGAGAGGTAGACAGTGGTTCAGTGAAGTTTCCTGCAACCAGCGCTCTCCTTCCCTCCTCTCTCATGCATAAATATCACCATGCAAAAGGGCGGAAGATCCCCTCAGGCCAAGATCTGGAATCAGCTTACAACCTCCTAAATCTTAACCTTAATCTTTATGGGGGAGTAGTTCCCATATGACCCCAGATCAGTATCGCAGCCTAAGTAATGTCATCCGGCACTTCCACATCTAAGGCTGTGTATCTTTGGGTCTGCTCAGCTGGAGCATATAGATGCCTAAAGCACTTCTCCAAACCTTATGGGAGTTGACATTTTGGTCACATTTCCAACTATTTAAGATTTGAGATTGACTCAAAATTCCTTTAAAAAGTGTAATGACACTGAGTGTATCTGGGGAGGCTTATTAGAAATGTTCAAGTTCATCCTGTCATTGCAGGATAGAACAGTAGCTTTTAGAGCTCAGGTTGCACCAAAATCACTTTCCAGATGACAGAAGATATTAAAGGAATAGTTCAACACTTATAGCATAGCATAAAGACTGCAAGCAAGGGGAAAGAGCTAGCCTGGCTGTCAAATCTTTTAAGTGGTCTTATTTACGCAGTGTGTGTTGTTTGTTTAATCAGTATGTGAACAGAAATGTAAAATAAACAATTTGTGATTTTAGTGCAGGTTACTAGTCAAGCTTTTTCTTGACCCAACAAAGGTTATTCATCCAGGTAGTGCTTTTACGTATGTAGCGTCTTCAGTTACAGTGTGGGTTGCCAGATGGGTTTTAGTTTTGGCACGGGTACAATAGCACTGGCATATGGCAACCTCGCTATGACAACAAGAGTTTGAGATCGTACATACAGTCATTACTCTTGGCGCTTGTTTGCCAAGACATAGTTTAAGCTAATAACTCCCTCGAAACTACATAGTGCACCTTTAAGGTCCCATGCTATGCTTATTTTCTGGTTCATGCTATAATCACATGTTTCCATGCCCTAGTGTTCAAAAAACAAATTAATTTAGACATACTTTTCATTGCTGCAGCACCTCTATTCACCCTCTGTCTGAACACGCCATCTTGTTGCCTGTTTCTTTAAGGCCTCTCTTTTTCTCTCCTGAAAAGCTCAGTCTGCTCTGATTGGCCGGCTCTCACAGAGCAGGCACCACTCACTGGGTTAAAGTATCACGGCCACGCTGGAGGTGTGGCTGAGGACGGCGACTGTATAATTGTGTCATCACAACCTTACAAAACTTCTGACGGCCTGTTTGAAGGCACAGTTTCTGAATACTGGCTGTGTGTGTTTCTCTGCGGATGCTTTTACAGTATTCATACTGCACCCAGTCTGACTGGGATGTAAACTGTTTGGGGTCTAAAGTATGTGATGGGCCGCCTATCCCCCCCTCCTTCCTTCTGCTATCTGCATGTGCTGTTTTCAAAACCCCATCGCTACATGAAAGAACAACAACAACCTCCAAGCTATTAACCTGCACACTGAAACTGGCAAGTTACTCTAACATTAACATGTTCGCTAACGGCACGAACATAAACAAGCTAGCAGCTGTCACATTTTCTTTTGCAGAGATTTAGCCATTTTAATGCCAGGGCTCACCTCCCTGCATGCAAACCATGTTTCCCCCGACACTATTTTGCAGGACACCGTTGCTGCATCCAGGGTTAACTCCCCCGAGACTATTGTGATTGGTTGAGAAACATGCAAACAAGTGTTTTTTCCCCCATACCTGAATGTGAATTTATGCTGCCAGACCTTTATCCAGCACTTTAGGGGTGCAGTGCTGTAGAAATAGGTATGGCTTTCCGAGACTATACCAGCACCTAGACCTGCTTTATAATCAAAAAAGACACGAGAATCTTACTTTCTACAATATTGGACCTTTAGTTAGTCAGCTTTACAGCTGCTGGGAGGTCTATTTTGAAAAGAGCAAGGCTAGCTGTTTCCCCTGCTCCCATTTTTTATGCTAATCTAGGCTTTAGACATCCTGACTCCAGCTCTGTACTTGACACATAGACATGAGAGTGATATTGATCTTTTCATTCCAATCTTGGAAAGACGGCGAATGAGCATAAAAATGTTGACCTACTCCATTAAATACCTGGAAAGCCTATAAAGACAAATTTACAATGTGGACTGACACTGACATTCAGCTGAGTTAATTAGCTGCCATGAAAAGCACCAAGGTAAATTAGGGCCGATACGTCTGTCGCTCTGAAGTTAAAAAGACTGTAATCTGATTTATTTTGACTGCAAACACCAAAATCTCCAACCTGATCGCATGACATGGTCACCAAAAGTGCATGTGGCCTTTGATCGTAAACTGTGGCTCAAAATAAATGATGCACAAAAAAAACTTCCACTATTGCTCAGACCAAAGATAATAAAAGACAGATTTAATCATGTTCTTAAAGCAGTTTATTGTAAACAAGCCCGGGATGTGAGGCCCAGCTCTCTGTGGCCTCTCCTGCTGTTGCATTAGTCTCTGCCTGTCTCTTGTGCTTCCTGTTACTCTCTGTGTTTGTTTGATAGTGCCTCCGTCTCCCCAGTGTGTGTGCGTAGCTAATAGCGGTATCTCCCCTGTAATTGCAGCGGGTCAGACCCAAAGACAGCAGAAGCCTAGTGTCCCCCCTCTCCTCTCCATCACCTTCCAGATTACAGGTAGGTCTTTTTAGTCACACTGATAACGAAGCCCCAGCCTCTCCCTCTGCTTTACGCCTCCCAGGTCTCCTTTTTTTTTTTTTTTTTGTAAGTATTCCTCTTTCTCTCCTCTCCACGTTCTCAATGTCAGTCTCCTTTCCTCCATCCTTGTTTCCTCTCCTCTATCCTTTCATCCTCTCCTCTCCTCTCCTCTCCTCTCCTCTCCTCTCCTCTCCTCTCCTCTCCTCTCCTCTCCTCTATCCTTTCATCCTCTACTCTCCCCCTCCCTCTCCTCTCCTCTCCTCTCCTCTCCTCTCCTCTCCTCTCCTCTCCTCTCCTCTCCTCTCCTCTCCTCTCCTTTTCCTTTTTATTTATTTTCCCTTTTCCATGTCTCTTCTACTCTCCTCTATTCCTGTTTCATCTCCTTTGCTTATCTCTCATTTCTCATTTTCGTACGTGTTTCCTCTCTTCCCATCCCTTCTTCTTCTCATCCCTTCTCCTGACCTGTATCATTGTGTCCTCTCCTATTCTCTTCTTTCCTCTCGATATCCGCTGTCCTCATCTCCTCTATCTTTGTCTTGTCCTTTCCTCTTTCCTTTCCTCTCAGCTCTATCCTTGTATCATTTCATATACTCATCTCCCCTTTTCTCTTTCCGTTGTCTCCTGTCCTCTGCTCTCCTCATTCCTCCTCTCCTCTCCTGTCCTCTTTTTTCCTCTCCTTTTGATCTCTTCCCATCTCCTCTGGCTTTATTTCTTGTCCTTTCCGCCCCTCGTTCCTTGTTCCCCCTCCTCCCTTCTGTTAATGTTTCCTCTCTTTTCCTGTTTCCGTCGTTGATTCCACTCTTAATTTTTCTTCTCCTCCGCTCTACTCCTCCTTTGCTCAATCCTTGTTACCTCTCCTCATTCCTCCTCGCCTATCTTGTCCTCTTCTGACCTCTCCTATCCTTCCCTAATTTCTCCTTTCCTTTCCTTTCTTCTCTTATCTTTTCCTCTTCGTCTCTCCTTGTTTCCTCGCCTCTTTTTAACATAACAATGGATCACAAAAGGGAAAAACATATAATAATAATTAAAATATTGATTTTAACAACACTTCGAATGTCCCCCTCAATACTCTAATACTTTAATGTATATTTATGATGATGTTAAATGTACACAACACAAAGCTTCTCTTTATGCAGGATGTTCGGGATTGTTGCCAAATCCTACAAAGGGACAAGTAGTATTACAACAAAGTTCTGTATTCTCCCATAAAAAACCCGGGCAGACGAGTTGCTGCTTTGAAGGGACTGTGAGAAAAAACTTTGTTCCTCCACAAACAGAATATGGAAATTGAGATGTGAGACATTTTCCACCACTGCAGACAGTAAGCCACACTCGCATGAGGGATTTTTCCCTCCGTTGTCAGTTGAGCACAATAGAAAAATGAACTCACTGGAGAGCACACTATAAAATGGACTAATAGAGAAGAAGGATATAGAGAGAGGTTTTTTTCTCTCTCTCTCTCTTCAATACTCGGTGTTGGTCCTCAATTTTGTATCCCCAAGAGGATTGATGTTAAAAGATTGAAGGAAGTGTAGTTCCCCAATAAGACTTGGATTAACAGTGGCTCAGCAAACTCAGTATTCGACTTTCAGTGTATTTGTAGGAGGAATTAAGCATTTTGCATTTCAAAAGCCGCACTTGCCTTCCCCTGTACAGTTCCAAGGGAATTATGATTCGCTCCCCTGACTATGAGAGACTTTAAGCTCTCAGATGTCTTGTAGGAACAGTTTGAATACAGGCAATAAAGTGCCTCAGGTTGAACATGTGACGAGATCTTTTAATCTGAATAACTAAATATCTGGTGTATTTGAAATGTATCACTCAGCACTTAAAAAGTTGAGATCAATCCGTCCGTTTGCTTGTAGACAAAAGTCTTCTATGTTTTTCAAACTTTCATGCCATAATTGAAGTCTTAAGACTGAGGTGGATTTTCTTTTGCTGGAGGAATAACTTTGTAATACCCCAAACACACACAACAAAAGATGCTAATTCAATATTCAATATTTTCCATCAAATTAAAATGAAGCAAAGTCTACCTACATTAACAATTGTCCAGTGAGCCCTGCGGTGTCATGAGTTGATTACAGGAGATGAAAACAACACTAAACTCTCTAGAGAGGTCATATTGATTTGAGGAAATTGTGCTTGATATTAAATTGTCTATTACAAGATCACTTTCATAAGAATTTTTTTTCAGCGTTAAATTATTCTTGTGGTTGATATCTTCTTCTGAAATGCACCTCTTGAAATGACTCTTAGCATAGAAAATGAAATGAAAATGAAATGAAAAGACTATAAATTATAGTCCTAGTGAAGATATCAGGTTTCAGCTCCTATTAAGTCTGTCTCACTAAAATAAAATGTCTCTATATTTTATGCAGTTTTAAAGGTTATTCATTAGCATTTGATCTGCATTTGAGAATTAAACTGGATCCATATACACAGCTCTTCGTGATTGCTCTGTATGTGTGTAGCTGAGAAAAGGAAAAAGGTTTGGCAGTGTCAGTCAAACTGTGGAGCTCCAGGCAGGGGGTTCAATCGGTCTGCTGAATGAGCAGAACTCACTTTTATTACCAAGGAAGCATCAAGGTGGTGCCCTGTTGACCCACTGATTTAAAGAAATAAGCCAACATTTTGGGAATCAGAGATGAGACCATGATTTAAACCACTTTCATATCACTCTGTTTAATATGTAGCTACAACCAGATGGCTTAGCACAAAGACTGGAAGAAAGGGGAAACAGCTAGCCTCGCTCTGTCCAAAGGTAAAATAATCCTGCAATAAAACCAACCAAAATTTTGTTTGGACTCTTTGGTTTTTGTGTGGATTAAACAAACTAGATATGACGGGTTAATTAGTGAGCCATGCTAGCTGTTTCATCTTGTTTTCAGTCTTTATGCTAAGATGAGCTAAGCTAACCAGGTGCTGGCGTGTCGCTTAATTTCTAACCTACAGATATGTGAGTTGTATCAATCTTCTCATCTAACTTTCAGCAAATACATGCATTCACAAAATGTCAAATTAGTCATGTAAGGCCTATACCACATAACAGCCACTTTAATTGATATTATAAACACTCTTGCAACCTTATTTTGTAGAAAAATGTCCCCAAAGCTAAGTTATGGCCCTTTAAATTCGGATGGATTTTGATTGGCTGTCAGTTTTGCTATCGCTCATCAAATCCACTTCCTCCTTCTCTGTCCTCATATTTCCTGTCAATCTCCTCCATCTAGTATTGAATAAAAACTCGAAAAAGGGAAAAAAGACATGAATCCACAGCTCTTGAAAATACAACCGCACCACTTTATAATGACAGTTATGCATACATACAGTATACGCATGCATAAATGCATGAACGCCACACATCAAGTTTATTTATCGTGGCACGGTTCAGCAGACATGTAGAAATGTTTTCTGCACAGTTGTCACAGAGCTGTGCCTTGCATGGCGATAGCATCTCTGCTTTTTATTTCGACAAAGTTCCTCAGTGTGAGTTCAGACAGGCATGGGCTTACCCGTCGTATCATGAAAAAGGCTCTCTAAAGCCAATATGGCACGGCGAGGGGAAGTAGATGCCAAATTACACCTCATGGAATAAACATGAGCCAAGACATTACTGTTCCCTTACACCTTGACTGTTGTATTGTTGCATCCTCTCTCCTGTCTCCGTTGAGAGTCGGTGGGCCAAGCTCCACAGCGTTTTATGTTTCTAGCAAGGCACTGCATGAGATAATCATTGCTAATTTATCATTCTGACATGCTAACAGGGAGGCGATAAACAAAACAAAGGCATAATAGTGTCTACTTCACAGGCATGTTTTGTTTTTTCGCTGTGCTTCTCATCTGCTCTCTAAAGGGACTGTACTGCCAGGAATAAAAGTAAATGAGCATTATTGTATCCCTTGTTCCTGTTGATTGTAATGCTGGTTAAATTAAAAAAAAAGACCCACATAAAGACAAACCAGAATAGGATCAAAGAAAAGCAGCTTCATTCTAAATGTGTCTTATTTGTGCTCCCTTTTTTGTTCATCGGCACAGCCTCCCGCCCAGTGGAAAACAAGCTGTGCGAGGGTCCGATCCCCAACCGGTCCCAGCTGTGCCAAATCCCTTGTCCCATCGACTGCGAGGTGTCACCGTGGAGGGCCTGGGGGCCGTGCACCTTCGAGAACTGTGACGACCAGGCTGGAAAGAAAGGTACGAAGATATGGTTTGATGGTTTAATGGTGCTTTAAGCATTAGAATCATTTATTTATGTAATGTTTATTTGTACAGGGAAAAGTATGAAGCATTAACTGATGCTACACATCTCAGCATTTACAGCCTAGGCTAATTTGCAATTCCCTTCCCTAGATGAGCCTTTAAAATACATGAAACATAAAACTCAACAACAAATACACAAGAGACAATACAAACAAAAATTTAACAATTAATACATAGAAGAAAAAACAGACAGAACAAAACGAGACACAAACTGTAAAACAAAACAATGGAACAAGAAGCATCAGATCATTCATGAAAACATGAACCGATCCCTCTAAAAAAATTGTTTAATTTTAATCCGTCGGGATCCATTTTGAGTACTGCAGGTAACAAATTCCACATATTGATCCCGAACTGGAAAAGCTATTGGTTCAAATGGAGGATTTACATAAATTCACCTTCGGATTCCCGTTAGGTTGAGCCCAAAACTCTGAATGGAAACACAAAGTCATTGAACTCCTGACGAGCGTGAATATTTTCTATACTTTCATACTTTTATAAATTCATTTAAAGATGAATTTATAACAGTTATTGTGGTTTTATTGTTAGTAAAAGATGATAATGGCCAGTATCTCAGACCAATTAAATTCCTTAATTAATTTCTAAATACCACCACCACCCACCAATTCTTTTTTTTTTTTTTGCTCTATTAAACATAATAAAAATGTTGAAAGTAATTTTTCCATCATCTGATATGAATACTGACAGTTTTACTCTGTGAGAAACAACAATGAACTTTCTTCGTTCCTTCTTATTGCTTCCAGTAATTTTACCGATGTATTCAAATGAATGTGAATATAATATATTATAACGTATAAACTTTAATTACCTTCATCTGGATGCTCTGCGCTATAGCAACCCAAAAACTATGGTTAAGCATATTTCTTTTTCCAGTGAAGTAAATGCTGCCTATGCTCTATCTGACACTGTTATGTTTTTTTATAAAACAACATAATTGAGATACTGTATAAACATGATTGTTGAGTCTGTAAGCGATCATTAGTCTGTGATATTCATTATAGTTTTTCTACGTGTTGTTCAATTTTAAACTAGCTATGTATGGCCACATAGCTTCCGAGAATAACACTGAATAGTTAATGATTGAATGTCTCTGGTAGTAGGACATCTTGTTAAAAATACATAGGAAACATACCATTCTGTAGACGGTCCTGCAGCCACATTGACAAGACATTTTCAGCACAAAATGTACCTTTTGTTGTATCAGTAGGTAGCAATTGTTCAGTCAGTGCAGTTATAGTCTGAGTGGAGTAAAATGTTCATGCAAAATTAAACATAATTTAATGCGATGTATGTGAAAGAGCAATTAAGTGATCAACGTCAGTGTCACAGGCCAACTTCTGCCTGACTTGATTTATTGGTCATATGTGCATAATGACTGCTCATCTGTAACGTTACTGGAGGTAAAAACTCAGTTCGTACTGTAACAAGATGGGCGGAGTAGGACTTCTGATTGCCTCGAGTGCTCGGTCCATGTGGGGAAATCATCAAGGTTTTTTCCTCATTAGTATTAATGAGCTGTCTCATCAAGTCAGCCATCAAACCAAACCAAGCTAATCCAGAACATCTATCATCAATGCTTGAATGAGTACTCAAATGATTTGCTTAAGTAAAAATACTAATTCCAAAGTTCACCCCAAAATCAAAAACACATATTTTTCCTCTAACCTCTAGTGATATTAGCTATTAAGACTGTTTTGGTGTGAGTTGCTAAATTTTGGAGCTATCGGTCGCAGAGATCTCTGCCTTCTCTCGAATATAATGGGACTAGATAGCACTCGGCCTGTGGTGCTTGAAGTGTCAGATAAAGACAATTGAAAAACTCAACAGCAGAAATCATGACCCGGTTACTCAAGATAATACGGCCGCCAACCGTATCAAGTGTGCATCCACTCATAATTTAGTCCAGTGGTTCCCAATTTAGGGGTCGGGCTCCTATAAAGAGTCACAGGATAAAACAGAGGGGTCATGAGATAATGAATGGGAGAGCAATGAAGGAAAACAAAGATCTACTATGCAGATGTTTGTTTCACTTTCCTCTCTTTTTGATTTTGTTGTGAAACAGTGTATAATTTGACATCTGTGAAGAGTTATTTAAATGAAACCACCAAAGAAGTGTAGAGGTGAAATCTGTCTTTGTTGGAGCTGCTATCATAGACATCTGTGACAGTGGGCCCCAACTTGACACTGTTTTCAAGTCTTAATAGTTGGAAACAATCCGAACCATTTAATGTCTGAGTGTTGGACAAAGGCAACTGGACTTGCTCGAGGTTCTCGTTTGATGACTGAGGTTCTTTAATTTAATCCTCAACAATTAGTTTTGAGCGTATCACAATGATTTATATGCAAATTCCTACAAAATCCTAATCTTAGAATCTTAATCTGAAAAGTAAGCTGTCAGTGTAGTGGAGTAAAATGTACAATACTCCCCTCTGATATGTAGTGGAGTGTGAATGTAAGGCAGAATAAGATGTATGAGACATGTTAACACTTGATTCTAAATATAGAACAGTTTCAGGGTCTGTCACTGTGGTGACTGTTGTTATACTCTGTTGCCATGATGCAGGTTTTAAACTGAGAAGACGACGGATCACCAACGAGCCAACAGGAGGACCTGGAAACTGCCCGCACCTGGTGGAGGCGGTGCCCTGTGACGAGCCCAGTTGTTACGACTGGCAACTGGTCGGCCTGGATGAGTGTATTCCTGATGATGAGAAGCCTTGTGGCCCCGGCACTCGGCTGGCACAGGTCCAGTGTGTCAACAGCAACGGTGAGGGGGAGGGGGGATTCAGTCACATTGTTTTAATAGATAAGAGGATTTCACTGAATTTGAAATAAAATTCCGACTTTCTACTTTCTCATCCAGTGAGTTCTGCTTTTGACCCATCTCCATTCCCTTTGAAGAAGTGCTGGTCTCACATTGTGTGGCAAATCCCATATTTTTCAAGGTCACCTCTCCACTGACCCTCCACCTCCCGCTGTACAGCCTTGTACGTGAGGAGATTTCCATGACTGCACTCCTGGTTGCCATTCATCAACTTTGTGAGGAGTTCTCTGCCTCCACTCCTCCTTCCTCTCTCCTCCTGTCTCCCCCCCTGTTAAACCTCTCCTACTTTAACGCTTGCTTGATTCAGCGTCGCCTCCTCTCTCACGCTGTCTCTCTCATTACTGTCTTCCTCTCAGCACGCACAATTAAACCTTACTCACACTAAATCAAATCAATCCTCCATGGCCCTGAGTCTTGGAGTATCTTGTGCCCTTTGCTGCTCCTGATTTTTACTGCTACTCTTTATTACTGTAAATCTTTAATACAAGGGGCGATGGTGCAGACATGCTTTCCAGACTTTCTATTGCCTTCAGGTTGTGGACAAGTGCCAGGCAAAATAAGGTACAACACAGTATCGATTTTTATTCAGTTGCTTTTTTCCAGCGCGGTGTAGATTACATACCGTTTATATTTATTCAGCATGTAAAGTTAGAAAGTGCTGCGGCTCTTGGAATCTAATTCTGTTCCAAATGTACTCAGTAAATCTTCATTTTACGATCCCGTGCGGTGACTTTGTTCATGTTTTTGCCTTTAATGCACTTGATGTGTCCTTCTAACGTCTCCCACAAATCACACTTCTTGCATTAACTGCAGGTATTCAGTGAAGTTGGTCCGTTGGAGAGCGGTGGCCTGTAGTGATGGAGTTAACAGAGACTCTGCACTGTTCTTTCTCCCCTGACTTCAGTTGATTGATCCCCACCCCACCACACACACACCTTCACTCCCTCATCTGATGAAAATTGATTTGTTCTGTTTGGGTTTTCACTCCGCTTTTCGCCTCAGAGATTTTTCACTGCAATGTCAGCTGTATATTTTCTCCAAGTGTGTCCCAGTCATAAAAGAAAAGGCCACACAGCCGGGCCCCAGACAACAGGCGAAGGTCGATACAAACGTTATTGAAACTGGCTATTGATATTCCCCTTGCTGACTGCCTGCCCACTTAGGCAGAGAGCTGTGTCTTCTCTGCACACTGAGCATGGAGGTTTTCCTCTCATAGTGGGTGTTCTGTTCATTCATGTTTTTCTCTGTGTGAGCCTGAAAAAACTGCCGGGGTCCCTTGTCACTTCTTATTTGCGTGCCTTCTCAGTTCAGTCATGACTGGTTCACTGCATATCTGTCAAAGTGACATCTTAATGCAAAGTCAGGCCCAGTCTGACTTTTGAAGCTCGAGCAATTTTCCTCTGCTTGAAATTTCAATTCAACCATTAAAAGCTTTACATTTTCCTCGATGTATGCATCACTTACAGGAGAAAATATTCTCTGCATGGTTCATGGCAGCACTTGAAGCAACGCAGATGAGTATGTGGGTTAATATAATCCACTTATGGCCGATGCAGGGAGCTCATTAATAAAACATCATCAACGACGGTGTAAAAATGTTGGAGTCCCATGTGAGTTTGCTTTTGCCATGTTCAGTGCCACTTTAGTATGGAGATGGGCCGAGTCAAGAGTGCACCAATATGAATATTCTACCGATAATCCATAAAACGGGGTCATAATCAGCCGTCATATCAATATGGAAAACACAAGTGAAACATGTTGAATTATTTCTGTGGTGAATCACAGAAAACAAGAAATATTGGATCAACTCCAAACATCAGATGTGTCAGTGCCTAGAATGCTTTTTGCTATTTCTAGTGTTTAGTTAGTTAGTTAAATAAGGTTGAGTTTGGATTTGAAGTTGCACAAAGCAATTTATCAGCCTGAAGAGGCCAAGAGACAGCAGGAAATAACTGTCTGACTTTGTAATTTATTCAGTTACATTAATATTGTCCATAAATCTTTCAGTGAGCTGTCCGTCAACTCCACCTCCATCCTCATGAAATTAATCATCATGTTTGCAAACCTGGTTTGGTTCAAGATTGCTTGATATCAAACATAAAAGATGAATCACTGCTTCATTAAATCAACCTTTTCTGGAATGTCTACTCTCTCAACGTTGTTTAGTAAATAGTTTTGTATTATGCTTTTATTGTTTCCTTCAAATTTCCACTTCATGTGGCAGATTTCTTTACCAGCCACATAGCTCGGTCAAAGGATGCCAAGTCGAATCTCATGCCAATTTGGAATATATCCTTCCTAAGTCGTCCTAGGGACAACGGGCGGCTTAAGAAAACAAGCACGCCTCTACAATTTCAATTGAGCTGTGTGCTTGACATTGCGCCATCAATTAAGACACACAGCTGTTCATTTTCCCAGCTGCTCCAACAGTCTCTGGACTGAAGTGTAGTTTGAGGGTGATAATCTATTTCTTTCAATTAATCTTTAAGCCTTCCAGTTTATTCTCATTACCCAAGTTTCCACCTTTTCTATCCTCAATAGGCAAGTAAAAGCAACAGGTTTCACTCAGCAATGCATGAGGTAATTTTAATTTTCTGTCTTCCTGGAGTTATGGGTTCAGCATGTATTCCCCAGTTGATAGATACTTTTATGAATGTACTAAGGGGCATAAAACGGTGTACACAAGTAAATTGTCAAAGACCCCAGAATTTGCACTGTAGCTCGGTGACAAAAACATGGTGATTAAGAGGTAATTACAGCGGTCAGACTAATGAGGATATCTTGGTAATAATATTCATTTTTAAATAAAAAAAAAAAAGAAGGTAGTGTTGGGCTAATTTTTTACATCATGGGGACATATAATTGGCTAATATCAGTGCAGTACTTTTACTATCACAAGAGAATTCCTTGGACCAAATATTAATTTTATTATTTTTATGTAATTCAATCAAACTTCCTCTAAAATGACTGTAATCTATCGCCTGGAGGCACAGATGGCAGTTTCTGAGAAACAAACTTGGCCCATAAATGCATATGAAGTTTTGACTATAATTACCCTGAAACAAATGCAAAACCACCTGTTTTAGCTTTCAACATAAAACTCTTATATTTTGGACTATATTACTTGAAATAAACTGAAAGGGCTGGACGCATATGGAATTTAAACATTTTATGAACCATAAACCAAAGGACAGAAATGCAAAACACATCTATATTTTGACTTTTTAGGGCCAGAAAATACCATGATACTGTGAAACCGTGGAATCTTATGCTATTGCAACCCTATTCTGAGATTTCTCTGATATACCCCTATTATTGGGTTCAATTTAAGTTTTGCCACCCAATCATGTGAATCTACTGTGTTGTTCCCAAAATATTACCACGTTGTTCCCTTGCTATTAGTGAATTGTACAATGTAGAGAGATGTTATAAGTATATTTTACATTAAAATGTAGCTTCAGGCTGTCCTTCCTGTCTTCCTCTTGGTGGTTTTTATTTTCTATCACTGTGTTCTTCAGGAGAAGAGGTGGACAGAAATCTCTGCTCGTCCTCCCCGGCTCTGGAGCCCGTGCCCTGTGAGGTGCCTTGCTCGAGGGACTGCGTGCTCAGCGATTGGACCTCCTGGTCTACTTGTTCTCAGACCTGCTCAAGCAAAACCATCGAGGGAAAGCAGATGAGGACACGCTCAATTCTGGCTTACAACGCCGGGGAAGGTGAGTCTCCACCTGTCGACAGTGCGACAGTCTCCTGCACCATCTTGTATGGAAATATATGTAGATTAGGCCTGGATATTGGCTTAGTCATGGCCTTTCAAGTCGTCCTTTGCTGTCACTCACTGAATGTCTGGATTTCACACTTGTCTGCATGTGCATTTGTCCTTATCTCAAACAGTCTGCTTATCTGTCCTGGTGATTATTTCTGTTGGTCCGTCTCCTCGCCTGACACTCACTTTTTATCTGTTTCTATGATCATTTCTCTGCATATGCTTGTTCTCCCTGGTCTAAATCTCTGTGTGCGTCCACTTGTCTGTCTGTCTGTCTTAATTTTTGTCATGTCTCCAAACATTTTCCTTCTGTCTTATCTGGCTGTGTGTGTGTGTCTGTGTGTGTGTGTGTGTTTCCTCACAGTCACTGCAATGGTTGTGGCGTGGATCACAGTGATGGAGGGTAACATTTGTAATTACAGTCTGCTTGTAGCTGTTTTAAACCTCTAGCCGTGTGTTTTCACAGTCAAATTAAAATTGTTAGCTTGTTTTGACTCGTAAAAACTGCACTATCAACACAGCTTTAGGGTAACTTATAATTGATTTAGAATTTATTCAGTCAGTTGTAATGCAGTCAGGCCTTGTTGGTGGCCATGTGTGAAATAGCTTGATTATGTTAGCTGTTGTTCTGTTGTTCTGCTGTAGTGTTAGTTTGTGTACTGCATATCTCACCTGTCACATTAACATATGTAATGTCTGTATTCATCGAAGGTCTTTCACGGGTGCCAAAGTTTCCAGAACTTTTCGGTAAATCTTTGACTTTAGATTATAGATATAGTGGCTGTACTTGTCGTAGCTTTAGAGTGATCTAGAAACACAAAGGAAATCATATCAAACTATAGTCTGCTACCTGTTCAGACACACTTTTTTTTATGAACACACACACTGAAGAACAATACCTGAAAGACGCTTTGTATCTCCATCACAGGTTTCCCCCTGCAGAGTAGATTATCTGATTAGATTTTGAGCTCCTTGGCAGATTTCACAGCTCCTGTGTTGCATATTAATGAAGAAAAAGAAAATGTTGAAACTAAAGGAGCCACTCAAAGCTTTTTTTAACATACAGGGTTAATGTAAATCAGCAACCACCAATACGTTGGCATAGAATTACGTTCAAATTAAAACATTAATAAACCTAATTAATGATCTATTCAGCTAACTGCTTACATTTAATTCCATGGTGATTATTGTGGGACCAGTAATCACCCAAGTGCCATTTACTGTTTGACAGCCATCAGTTGAATGATATTCAAGATGAATGCTAAGTGCCACTTGCTCCGGCTCTTTGTGAATGAGCCATCAAACTGTAATCTATCCTGCAAACATGAACACATTCAAATATCTCACATGCTGGCCTTGTTTGTAACCCCATCATGTGGCCTGTGTTTCCTGTAAGCTGCTTCGCATTTCCCCCATTGTCTGACATGCAGCTTTTCTGGGTCATTGTTCAGGAACGGTTCGTGTTCATTTGGCACCGTGTCATGCTCCTGGTGGGACTAGCATCACCATGTTGTTAGTCAGCTAAGCTGGCATGGCGCAGTGAGCAGAGAGGTAGTCATTCTCACTAGTCATTAGGTTGAGATTTGTCTGAGTTGGCAGTCTGTGATTCAGGCCCAACTGTGTGCACACCACCGCTCATTACGGAGCTGGCTCTGTGCCAACTCCAGCAGCAAAATACAGGTGTGGAGGACTCTCAGCCCCGCAATGCCTCTCAATCTTTGCTGAAAGCTCCAAGTGTCGGCAGTTACTCCAAGCCGCAGAGGGCTCTCTCAGTACATCGACCCAGCAACTGAATGACTGACTGACTGACTCACAAGAGAAATGAGAGGCAGGCAGGCACAGAGAGAGGGGAATGGGAAAAACAATAGATGGAGGTTGTACACATCATAGTAGTGCTCTCAGAGTCTGACCTGTGCCTTGCAGTCATAAATAGTCCCTAGAAAACCAAAATGTCTGCGTGAAAAGAGCTCTTATCTCCCCGTATGTGAACACACCAGTATGTCTGCAGTGTTTTAGTAGTACCAATACCAACAGTAACAATAAAATAAAACATGAATGCAAAGCACCTCTCTGTACCTCTGCTATGATGATTTGTTTCCCCTGGGAGTTGTGGCGGTTAATTACTGTTCAGGTTTCCCCTTGAAGTCCAACTCAGTGGCACACAAAGTTAAATACTTTGTGTGGAAGCCAGACTGCTTCACAAAATTCATTGCATAAACATTTATTAATGATAAAGTGTAGCACCTTCTAAACAGATACTTTATATCGGGAGAACAGATGTGTGTTTATAGGTGCATACTAGCTGTATCTGTAGTTGGCGTCTTAAATAAATGAAGGTCAGAAGGATTGTGGAGAAAGTTATCTGTGTTCAGACTTGTGCTTTTCAGGAGCTTATATAGATTTCTATCCAGCATCCAGCTATCTCAGTGGAGAAACTATTAATGATGATGATGATGATGATGATGATGATGTGACATTTGTTGGGGTCAGTTTCAGAGTCATTAGGGCCACTTGTGGGTCGTTGCAAGTACTGCGTTATAAGACTGGTGTGTCACACATTTTACTTTTTTACACTTAATCCATGTCACAGAATTTTAAACCAAGGTCTTTGGTGTGCAGGTGTTACTTTTTCATTAACACTGTGTCTTGAAGGCCTTGCACCTGTGTGATGTGAGTAAAACTTCTCTTCAACACGTTTTACCTTTATCAAAAAATAGGAGCTTCTGTGACTACTCTTGAGAATATCGAAATCGCACATGTCCATCTCACAACGTTTTCAGCATTATCTTGAGTTAACGTTTCTGGGTATTGGGGTGTCATATAAGTGTTTGGCATTCCTGTAACCCCAAAGACATTTTGCAGTAGAATAAGAGGATTGATGACACTACAAGTGAAATGGCAGTAAAGCATGCGCAAAAATCAGGGACGTTAAGCACTAAGCAGATACAATGACAATGATGAAAATAAGATATCACTACGAACATTTCTTAAATCTTTATCACAGTTAAACTCAAAATTGAGCAGTCTCAGATAAATTAACTGGAGCCTCAGTGTGTAGCCTCCGGGAAGCAAACTCACATCTCAAGGTTTTTAAATCTTGAAACTGGCTCATTTACAGTCTCTTCTCAAAGTTTTTATTTAAAAATATCCATCTCTTTCTGTTTAAGAATATGATTTTTTATAAGGCTAAATTCTGGGCCATGTTTTTTTTGTAAAAATGTTTAAAAAAAAAGTGACATTAAAAATGAGTGACCGGGTTGGATGCTATATATGTCTTAAAATCCTGGTGCGCTCTTGGAAACATAGCAATTATCATTCTTTTTTGCACTGTCAACGATAACATATAAAGTATAAAGGCTGGTGAAAGCATTTCTTAAACAAGAGAACTCCAGGACACCATTATTATAAAGGGGCTTTTATGTGTTTGAGTGGAGATTTCATTAAGTGCGTTCAGATGTTTATATGTGCTAGATTTAATGGAGCTCCTTCCTGAAGTGTGCGTCAAACTGAAGCCCCGAGTCTGAATAGCAGTTAACTGTATCAACGTCTGTGGTCTTAATTCATGATATGTCATTTCTGTATGTAATGTTCCACTATTGCCATTAATTACTGTACACCTTATACCTGTTCATCCTGTGTCAAACTTCTAATAACAATAATAATAATAATAAATAATCTTTATCTATAGAACCCTACGTTACATCTATGTTACAAAGTGCTTCACAAAGGAAGCAAAATAAAACAGATAATTCAAAAAATCCTCAGGTTTTAAAAGGAAACAAGAAGACATTAAAAATATAACATTAAAACTCAAGTAAAATCAGGATAGACTCTTCAAACAAAGTATGTTTTAAGAAGAGACTTAAAGGAAATCACTGACTCAGTTGACCTGATTTCCTCAGGCAGATCTCTAACATATTCATATCTACTCCTTACTGTTCACTATACATTTGTACATACTCTGCACTTCACTGCTTTATACACTTCTGGTTAGATGCTAAATTTCCTTTCATCGTCTTAGGACCCATACTGTGTGTAATGACAGTGAAATAATCTAATATAAGGCAGGAAACACAAAGTTAAAATATTTTCTCCTTTTGTAGAAGTTTGTATATTAAATTTGCCAGCAGACTGTTGTATATTTCGATATCCAAAAGACACTGAGCAACATTACCCTTTCTTTTGACTTGTGTTTCTGACACTTAGTCAACGTTACGTCCAATATTTAATCTCTTTTTGGCTTTGTTTTGGTCTCCACCAACTCTTGATTGAAATGTATGGCTGTTAAGCGGCTACACCTTTCACATTACACATTTTCATTTTTTTTAAAAAGATATTTATTCGTTTTTACTTTCCCAACAAGTAGCATACCTTATGGTATCCACAGAAAGAAAACAAAGACTACACATAAAAACTAACCAACCAACCAATACACACAACACCAGAGGTTACATTGTTAATGCGCAACAGGTATAATCAGCAAAAGCCTCGCAGCGTGATGGCAGAGACACGTAGGATTCAGAAATAATCCGTGTATCATTCGTTCATTCGTTTTTCAAAATAAAACCAAAAATAAGAAAACGAAAAAACAATTCCTTTTCTCAGTATTCGTTTCCTAAACTAAAATGAAAAAACGGATAACGACTCGTTTTTTTCAGTTTTCGATTTTATGCTCAAATGAATAATGGAAAAAACGGATAACGAGCGTTTCCCGTTTCATGTTTTATCCCATTTTGATCTGAAAAAAGTTCAATGAGCCGGAAGCGGAAGTGACCGTCTCTGTCTCTGTACTGCGAGGGCGCGCAAAACAAAAATAATGGCAGGACTTGAGGATCATGCAGATATAATTGGACAGCTTTTTGAGGATGGTAAAACGCATGCCGAGATTTCTACCACGCTCTGGTAACGTCAGAGAATTGACTGGCTCTGCTAACGTTAGCTTTGCTCCAGGCCACTTCCGGGTGACGGTAATTTCCGGTGTAGGTACCAAATGCTTGCAACATGAAACGGGAAACGCTCGTTATCCGTTTTTTCCATTATTCATTTGAGCATAAAATCGAAAACTGAAAAAAACGAGTCGTTATCCGTTTTTTCATTTTAGTTTAGGAAACGAATACTGAGAAAAGGAATTGTTTTTTCGTTTTCTTATTTTTGGTTTTATTTTGAAAAACGAATGAACGAATGATACACGGATTAGAAATGTATAGAATTCGTCTGTTTGTGAATGTAATATACATGTGAGCTACTAAATCCGACACATCATCATTTAATCCATTGGAAAAACAAAAACAAAGAGAATTATGTTGTTTTCTTACGCTATAAATTTTGATCTTCCCTTTGTTTTGGTTTTCCCAGGTGGCACCCTGTGCCCAAACAGCAGCTCCCTCCAGGAGGTTCGGAACTGTAACGAACACGCCTGTACAGTTTACCACTGGCAGACGGGGCCCTGGGGCCCTTGTACCGAAGACCCCTCAGCCTCGTCCCTCAACACCTCCATGAGTGTCCGTGGCGGCAGTGACGGTCAGGGTCCCTGCTCCCTGGGAATGCAGACTCGTAAGGTCATCTGCGTCCGTGTCAACGTGGGACAGGTGCCACCCAAGAAGTAAGCTTTATTTTCTTACTATTTTCTTTACTTTCTTACTTTCTACTTCTGCTTTTTCCGCAACACTTGTTCATGTTTGCAATATAATTTAAGTGGTATTGGTGTTTATAACTGTGAAATCAGTTCCTGGAGTCTTGTGTTGAAATAAAAATTGCCCACTTCTTGGAACTACAATCCTCTGGCTTTGAGCAGCCGTTCTCAATCATGTGCTATCAACATCCAAGAGTAGGCACGTTTTCATTTCAAATAAACCTCTGCATCAGCTGATTTTACTGATTTGCACACACTCATCTAAAAAGAAGAAACCAATCAGTTAAATCTGGAGCAGCACTTCAAAGAATAGACGACAGGGAGCGCTTTGGTTGTCTCTTGATGTGTGAAATCATTTGTTAAAGAACCTCTTTTGTTTTGGGTAGTCGACTGATGAACACAGAGAAAGGTTAGAGTCATTCTTCAAGCAAAAATGTAAAAGCCTTTCTTATGTTGCCGAGTCAAACAGTGATCTGTTAGGATGAATAAGCGAATAGAGAAGGCATTAAGTCACTTTTGTTTGTTTACTTGAAAGGACATCAGTGGTAAACCTTCCAGAGTAAGATTGAATGGTGCATGCAGATATGTGTGTGACATTGAAAGCAAGTGAGATTTTAAAAACTAAAGAAGAGTCAGGAGGTGAGAGACAGATGAGAGAAGAAGCAGCGATGGAAGCAAAGTGACAGCAGGCGAGTAAAGTGAGCCAGAGACAGAAACAAGGAGCTGGTTAAGTAAGCAGAGCAGACTCTACGTGAAGTTAACTCCCAATTCATATCTCCCCTTTGCAGGCGACCACAGATAAATAAATAATCTCTCCGTCCCTGAAAGCCTAATTAACCCTGCCGTTTTGGGCGCTAGTAATTTCTCATTGATGATAATGACAGTAATTAAATGGGATTGATACTTTAAGGCAATTTAATCATGAGGCAGATGAGAGGCAAGATGTTTGCGGTTAGCTCTGACGACCACACTGCGGGACTCAAAATATGCTGTCGAGTTTACTTTAACGTCTGCCAGAAAGTTCGGCTCTAGCCCGGTGTCAGTTATGCTTGACTGATTCACTCGACAACAAAAGATAAAGCAGTAGATGTGCTTGTGTCAAAATCTGTGGATAAGAAACACAGAGTAGATTTAGTGCTTGCGACAAATAGAAAAAAAAAAAAAGGTCTCTAGTGTTGAATTTGTTCCTTTTCTTTCTCACTATTTTATAAGGTCAGGAAATATTCCTCCTCATGTCTTACACCTCCCAAGAGTGGTTCTCAGTGAGGACAGGACGGGTTCATAAATTATTTAAAGAGTCGGAGTGCCTTGTGTACGAGGTAAATGTGATTCATAGAGAGCACCACGTGATAAAATGAGGATTAATGTCCAGTTCAGTGGTGGCTGACCCAGACTCTGCTGCTGCACTTATCAGGCTGCAGAGGAGAGGTCCAGGTTGTCTTTTATCGTGTGTGTTTTATTCTTACAGAGCTGAAACAAGACAGACACAAGTCAGGTGGGTTGCAGGAGAGTCGGAGGGTTAGAGGTGTTGTGGGTAATGCCACTGAGTAACTGACAGAGAGAGGTTTCAGTCGATCTGCCTCCATTACCTTTTGTTTTCACCGGTCAATGTAAGCAAGTATCATTTGTAATAAGGGCAAAAGAACAACATGTAACAGTATCACTAATTACGAATGAAAAGAAGTTTCTTTATTAAAGTGGACTCCCGTCGAGCACCTACTCACCCACTCAGTGGGTGGTTTTAGTTTCTGACCTCAGCTGAGGTGGTTTGAGGTTTTGAATAATGCATTTCACACACTCAACTTAAAAAATGCCAGGAGATGTTCGACATTTTCAACCATTAGGTGATTTGTAATTACAATAGGTCATCTTTGATTTCTATTATGTTGTTGCTGTTGTTTTTATTTTTTGCTCAAATCAATTTTGAATGGCTGTTTGGCAACAGAGTACGAAGAAGTCCACTGGACTGAACGGCACAAAAAGTCAGACTATCGACAGGTTGTTGACAATTATCTGCTTTATAAAACACTTGTTTGAAGTGAAAACTGCAGCATTAAAGGATAAAATAGTACTAATATGCCCATACGTAAATTATAAAGTGCTATTTGTTGCTATTATGTTGTTATTTTAAAATTATTACTTCCCCTATAAATGTCACTCTTTTCCTGAGGTTCCCAAATCATATTTTAAGCTAGAAACTTTGGATAATACATGATAAATAAAAAACTTCAAAAATCCTATTCAAATCCAAAATCTGACATTAATCTTCCATATGTGTTAGATTTTGTGGTAATGTTTTAGTGGAACAAGAATTCCTCTCAGAAGTACACTTTATTTGAAATAGAAAAAAAACACATTGCCTACCGTTCAGAATCGATCGGATGGTCTGTTTTTAAACATTACCATTTTAAATCTACTGTGTGGAGAATTTATGATCATAGGCTTATATAAAGGATTATTATCTCTCTGAAGTGGGATTTAGGTATTAAGCCTCCACCCCACGAGTATGATTTTAAGATTTTCTCGAACCTCCTGTATCGTTTTCATCGAACGACCTTTGAAACTTATTATAAACAATATTTAACCAAACACCTGAACTGTAAGCTGCCAATTTTAGCAAGAAAATTACTTGGCAGGAACCTGCAGCTGCAGTTATATCACCGTGTTAATATGATTTTAATGTTGCACTATATAATATCTTCAACAGTGAGTTGTAGCGTTCATGAGAATTGGAGAAAGGGTCCTTGTGTCTTTGCATACAATAGTGTTCTGCACATGAACTTAAAAAAATATTGGCTATTTTTCTGAGGAAACGTGAATTCTTGCTGAGATTTGGCAAGAATTTACAGGGAATAACAGGATATCAATTCCAGTTATTTCCGGCATTTAACTCCCAATCCACCTTCGGCTATTGTTTGGACCACCGAAAAACAATTGTATGTGTCATCACAGCCTGAGTTTTCTTCTGCCTGATGGGAAAATGATAGAATGACAGATAGTGGGAGTGCTGTATTCTCTGTGGACTGTGAGGTTTCTTTTCACCTGCCTTCATGGAGCAGTTGTGCTGTCCTTGGTGCTGAAGAAGCTTCCCCTCAGTCTTCCTGTATACAACCCCAGCTATGCCTCAGTGTCCATTATTATGTCCTTTTGTTAGAGCCCTGACTGTTGTAACCCTTCAAAGCTGTTGTTCAAAGTTTGTAGGTGGATTTTCCTCAGGCCATTCTCACTGGCAGGGGTCCAGTAACAGGCTGTAAGCCAACATGTAGACTTTGACTGCACTGTAAGAGAAAAAAGCTGTCCTTGTGTAGACAGAACATCACTCTTTTATTTAAGCCGTTAGCATTTAAAAGTTTTCGTTGTTGCCCAGAACTATTTCACACAAACACACACACACACACACACACACACACACACACACACACAATCACAAGACATAGAATAATTTGAGCACCTCCTGGGGAAATAGCTTCTTACTACTCGCAATGACAAACACTGCCACCAAGATGGGTCCTATTAGGTTGATTGGCAATTAGCCGCATTTGTCAGGTAAAAAAGAGGTCTAGCAATCAGCGCTTTGATAAGCAAGTTTTCAAAGCAACATGAGACAATTAAAATAGCTGGTAGAGGCCAAATCAACCTGCATGAGCACTGGTCGAAAAAAAAAATGGAAACAAAACGTATTTATTATGTCGAGGGGAACAGTTTTAAAAATGTAATGACAAAATGCAACTAACACAAACTGCAATGATTAAGATGAACAGCACTGAAACCTAACCAAAACCTAACCATAGCACTGTCATATCATAAAACAGATCTACAGACAGGACGCGGATAAATGATGTTGTCATGCCGATCAAGCATCAAATCAGAAACGCTCAGCCTGTCATTCTAGAGGGCATGGACACACAGCGTATTTTGTTGGTCATCATTTGGTCCTGAACTGTTGGACACACGGAAGAAAGCAACTTAAAATCAGCGGCTGTGGCTCAGGAGGTAGAGCGGGTCATCCAGTAATCGGAAGGTCTCTGGTTCAATTCTCCTGCTCCCCCGGCTGCAATGGCGAAATATGCTTGAGCAAGATACTAAACCCCAAATAGCTCCTGATGAGCAGGTTGGCACCATGAATGGGTGAACTTGAGAAGTGTTGTAAAGCGATTTGAAAGGTCAGCAGACTGGAAAGGTGCTACAGAAATGGATAGAATAGAAAGTCCTTTTACCATTTAGTCCAAAATCACCTCCTTACCTGATGCGCTGGTTTCTTACACAACAAAAAAACTGTTTGGAAAAGGGCAGGCACTTTCAAAAAATACTTTGTGTATGATAGGACGAACCATCAGTCCATCACCGTTGATCGTAACCAGCAGAGCCCTTTGGTAAGGGCATCAAACTATTACCGAAGCCAGTCGAGACGGATGAAAAACCTTTTTCTGTGCTCTTCTTTCTATGAAATAAACTCTCCGGTTCTGATATAAGTGATGCTATTGCGGCATCTACGCTAACCTCTTGAGGAGTTGCCATTGTTGTTTACCAACAAACAGTCGCTTCTCTCGGTGGTCATCACTTCTGAACCACACCTGTAGCTGCTATCTGTAGTTAACGCCTGTGTGCCTGGCCACAAGCTCATAGCTTGAAGCCTGGCAAGAGAGATTTGTGCAATCATTTGATCTCAGGAATCCTGCTGTCTCGCAAGGTAAATCATCTCCCTGAGCTAGAAGAAAACTGTTTTGATCACTTTCCAATACATCAAGAGAATAATCAATGGACCAGTTTACAAAGTTTAAGAAGACACACTTCAGTGCTCCTTGTCATAGACTCTCTAAGTCTGTTGAACTCTGCAGGGTTTTTCCTTTTATTTGACACCTGCCTGTAGTTGTTTCAAGGTTACGGTCCTCCTATCATGAAAGTTTACTTTTTATTACCCCTGTAGATTTGACAGACTGCAGTGGCAGGTGTCTCAGGCTCCAGGATTAAAGAACACTTGTTATTTTCAATCGCTTTGTTTGTACATTTCTTGACCAAAGCACAAAGATGCTTCAGCTCTGGTCTCCTGGCCATCTGTTGCTCAGAGGCAGTGTTTCCTAGCCTGCACTCTGGAGGGACTTGACATAGTATTTTTTTTCTGCTCTGCATGTCTTCATCTGGCACAATTCAACTGTCAGGTATTCTTGATCAGTGCTCTCATGGGATCCCAGCAGAACAAACAAACATGGCCGCCTGCACCCTGCTTATGCAGATGTGCCCTGTCTCATTCACAGATGGATCTGAGCTGTCTTCCTCCGGCAGCCTGAGGCAGTGAACCTCACAGAGAGCATGTCACACACACACACATGCAAACAGCACACATAAATGCTGACTGTCAAAGCCCAATAGAAAGGAGAGACACAACAGAGAGAAATATGTCAGCGCCTGAGGCTTGGGCTGCTATCATCCTATCGGGAAAGCTGTTGTGGTGTGAGGGAAAAAACAACAACGTCTGCTTATTGATTCTGACAGTCTGTGTGCTGACTGGTACCAAATGTGTTTTTGTATAATCACACTGATGCTGTGGAATTTGTGAAAAATGAAACTGAATGATTCATGCTTACGATGTTCGACAGTAGCTGTATTAAGCCCAGTCAATCATCCCTCTGCCATGTTTTCTGGTTTTCTAATGGAGGCTGTGTTTACTGTGACTGTGATAGATAGCTGAAAGCCCTCAAGAAGGAGGCCAAAGACACCAGTGAAAGGGTCCTTGAAGAGCCGCAACTGCTTTATGCTAAATTAAACAAATGATGTTCTTATTTTGTAGTCCGTAATATTGATAATGAAATTAATTAGGCCTTATCTTTTCCCACCAGACCTTGTTTTTTTGTGAGTGCATGTGTGTGTACACTCTCTTACAACTACTGACAGTTCTTAGCTTTGAATCTCCTCTCTTCATCCTGCTCAACCATCTGCTCATTTCTCGAAAAACTGCCTCTCGCCGAAAAGATTACTCAACACGCTAATAGCAGCAAGCAAAACATAAGCATTAGCCTGGCTGCTCGTTTTAATGTTGTGCTTTGGGACAAGCTCCCGGTGCCATGTTGTGCGTGTCCTCGCCTCGCTACAAATCATGACATTTAAAGATCATTATGAGATCATGACTCTGACTGGAACCAGCCAGTCAGTTAAAACCAGATGCTATTACTGGATGGCTTCATTCACTTCAGAGTAAAGCATTTCCACAGTGATAAACACACAAGTGAACTGTTAAGACAAAGATAGAGGAAAACATAGCATAGAAAATTGTGCAGTTAGGTTGAAATACCCCGAGTGCCTTGTAACTAAACATTTATTCCTCAAACAAACAACAAAATCACTGTGACAAGCACAATTAATATTGGAACGAGAACAGGAGAAGTAAAGGAGGAAAACAGCGGAACAACAAAATGTACACATAATAAAAAATGCATAAATTACAATATTACATCGAGCTTTAACACCCCCACAGACAGAGTCTCCCAGCCAAGCATTGTGCTGTGAATATTCTGGCTCGTATTGTGTTCTACCATCAAACATTGCCTGTTTTTTGGGGAAAACTGGAATATAATTGAATTTTAATCATCTAAATTTGGATAATACCCATCATTAGTGGGGCTACATCATAATGAGACTAAAAGGGGAACAAAGGGGATGGTTCTTCTCTCTGTTGGAGGTAACATGCTAAAACTCATTGCCCCATATGTAAAGCACTTAAAACACACAGGTCGATAACAAAGGGGATTATATAAAACAAAATCAAGAGTGAGAGCTGCACTAAGCAAGATTTTTACTGCAGAAGAAGAGGAACGTGCCACGCACACTCCATCCACCCAAATCAAATTTTAGGAGTCAGATAAGGACAGATGAGAACTGCATAGAGAAAGTTACCAACCTTTTTTTTTTTTTACTCACAGATCTTATTTAGGGTCTCATGAGGTTTGGGCCAATCTCAGCATGCAGTCTGTTAGCAGCCTATAACACAGACTTTTAGACCTATGGTTGATATAGAGTCTTCAGTTTATATGACCTGTCAACACAATCTCATCTCAGGGCGTCAAATACAGACGGCGCTTTGTCAGGGCCCTCGTTGTTTCACAGAGACGCACAAGCTTACCTTTAGAAGCTTACCAGAAAGCCTTTCTAACACATTGAGCAGCAGTTTTTTAGGGTTTAGGCTCAATCACTACTTGGTTAGGTGAAGGAAAAGCTCGCTGACATTTGTTTTCACACAGGATGCATACCCTGGCCTCCTGGGGGAATGTCTTGTGTGCTAAAGGGTACCTTCTGTGTCTGTATGAGACTCTGAGAGACGTGACAAAACGTCCGTAGCTACACTGGAGAATAAGTCCAGGCTGCTGTATTACTTCAAACTGTGGGCGGAAATCAAACCCCTGAATGAAACTGAGACTTACAGAGAGAGAGATGGCAACCCAATTCTGCAAACCACAGATATGTTGCAACTTTACATTTCTTTAGGTTCAATATGCTATTCTAGTTGTGACAATGCTATGCTTATGATAATTGGTTGGTTGATTGGTAAGGTTTGGGCACTTGGTTAGGGTGCGGAAAAAGATTGTGTTTTGGCATTGAATGCCTGTTTTTGGGGATACAAACACGGCTTGCGATTTCCCAAGTTCTCGTTACAAACATCCAGTTTTGTCAGATGTCGACAGCTGGAAATAGTCGTAGTCTCCTTCAAAATATCCAGTGGTGTCATAACTCCACCAGCATCCCCTCCAACTTCTGATCTGAAAATCAGGTCATAAACATGTAATGTAAATGTGATATGACACATTTTATAGTACTATATGACATGTACAAATGGGAAACGTTAAGCGCTAACATTTTACTCTAACAACTGGGCTGGAGATGGACTACATGCACAGGCTGAACCCAAGAGTTGATCCTAACTCCACTCAAAAAGGACCAGGGCCAGGATGGAAAGCTAGTTTTTACCTCCTTTGTATCAAATGATCATAAAAGTACAGTACAGTACAGTACATTTATTAAGCTTTTATCCAAAGTGCCTTGCAATAAGTACTGTACACTCAACCATATGGATACAACCCAAAATTGAAAGCAATTAAAAATCGACGCCATCAAATGAGCTGAAAAGTATCAACTGCTACATTTAGTAGTTTTAAAATTAATGCGTTTCAAAATGAGTTTCTTGTCTGATGCTACTGTCGACAGGACATTGTCGGTGTCTTTCACAATCACCTTTTCAAAATTATACTGAAGTCCGTTCCCTGACCTGTCTGCTGTAATTAAGGCCTGGTTAGGTGTAAGCACAAAATATACTTGGTTAAGTGTCAGCAACGGTCATGCTTAAGGCTAAAAGAAGGAGGCAGGATATGAACAGTTGTATTCAAAGTCATTCATCTTTGTTTGACCAATTTTCCAACCTGACATCCTTTCTAACAGGGTTCATTGCTCTACGACAACACCATGTGACTTCTACCTTTGCTACTGAGAGATTAGTCATAATTCAGACCATAAGGAACACAGATTGTTTTAGGCATCTGAAGCAATAAGGAATGCTGTTGTTTTTCTTGTAAGGACAATCTCACCGGAAAATATGCTTGTGTTTGTGTGTTTTGGAGAGTGAATCTAAAGGGTGAGCAATCTGCTGGGTCTCTGAGCGCTCTGAGGTTCGGTTTGGTATTCAGTGCGTGTTCCATCTGGATCAAACGTGAAAGTCAAGCGGTGTTTTTTAGCTGTAGAGTTTTATCTGAATGGGAATATTGTTTTATTGCCCATGCTCTTTGAAGAGCATGGGCAATAAAACAACTTTTTCAAGTAGTAAAATGTAGCTTGAGACATTTGTAGCTTGAGACATTTACCATTTTTGAGTAGCAGAGGGAGTATTACAAGGTCAAAAGTTTAATCCCCTCTTTGTCAAGCTCTTGGAGTCAAGAAATCTTATAGCCTCAGTGCTCTGATCCCTCATGACGAGGAGAGAATCAATAAACAAAATAAATGTGACATCTTTATTCCCATTAGAAACATAAATAAGTCATGCTGAATTTACAAACACACAGCAAAATACAACTAACAAACGAAAACTTTGCGGAAGAAATGTTTAAAACATGCTTATGAGAGTTTTGGGATCACTTTGCATGGATAACAAGCCAAACCAATTCTGTCCTATATGAAATTTTAATGTTGGTGTATGTTGTTGTGATATTTCTTCAGGGCACCTGTTTGCATTTGAATCTGTGCTGAATTTGATCATATCACCAGCCAACATCCTAAAAACGAATCAACAAGGGTGTTTAAAGAATGAGCTTGTGACAAACCTAAATGAGAAGTTGTGTTTGTTTTGGTTTGCTGAGACATAAATAATTTGGTTTATGAACCAGCAGATCTATAATGCATATATAATAAATAGCTTCTCTCTCTGTTCTGTATATACTTTGATTGTGTTTAGATCCTGCAGATTTCTATTTATTCTTGTCCTCACACTGCTTTCTCTGCCAGGTATCCCTTCATAAAGAGCTCCTTCATCTCTGCACACTCTAAATATCACAGAGTCAAAATAGGTTCATGTATAAAGTGATAAAATCCTGGTTAGCACTGGGGTGTAGTGTAGAGATTGTTCTGCAGTGTCAGGTTCAAGGGTGGGATCTTGCATCTTGTTGAAGTGTCCTGGGGCGAGACACCTGTTCATTCACTTCTTTATGGACGTGAGCATCAGCTGAAGGCTAAAAATGTAGATGTATCCTCCCCCCCCCCCCCCCCCCGCTGCATCTGGCAGCTGTTTTTTTCCCAGGGACCATTCACTTGTATGAAGACACCAGAGGATTTGTTCCGCTCGAGAGGGATTTAGCTCTGTCTATTGGTATTAAAAATAAATCTCTCCTTGTGTCGCCGTTACATTATTACATTTTCCCTGCGCGGCTCCCTATCGCTTCCCTGATAACACTGTGCTAACGAGTATGGAACGCCCAGAGGAGACACCTCATTCCTAGCAACATTAAACCTGACCCAGATGATCGCTTTGTCAGCCATAGGTTGAGGAAACAAAGCGGCAACATCTCGCTACGAGAGCGGGGACGCAGTGTTGCAGAGATCAGATTACAAGATGTCTTCCAGCAGGTCTATCTCGACCTATTTATCTCAGCCCAGTAGTATGCACAGGGGACCTTAGGTGCTTAATGACTGGAGATTAACCATAACCCTTGTTCGAAAAACCTCGGCTTGACCTCATATTCTGTGCCATCAAAAGGATTATCACTCGCTGATAGCAGAATCCTGTTAAAACAAGGGAGTTTCTGTCCTGAGGCCGCTCTGGTCGTCTGCTGGCTTTAGCCTGGAGGAAATCGGTGCGTTACAGTTTCCTTAGCAGTGAAATATCCATGTAAAACATCCTCCTGTAGACCGGCTGAACAGTTCCTGTGGTGCCTGTATGGGGGTTTTGACCACCTCTTCTCTATACCTTTCAAGTACCAGCCAGATGGCATACATCAGCCATAAACTGGATGTGATTACATAGGTTTTCATCAGTTTTTATTGCCCTAGATTGTGGCTAGAATAATTACATTCTGCAAACATCCAAGCAATACCCAGATGGTTGATGTGCCAAACCTCTAGGTTATATTTATTAAAGCTTTAAATCATGGATTATATTTCTAGCAGTGACTATTATAAATGTCAGTTGATTCCCGACTGAAAGTCATTTAGACCTGGTTGATGTTTTACAGTTTAGTTAAACCATCCATTTTCCCATCGTCGTAGGAAGCTTTTAAAAATATGGGTAGGAAAAACTAACGAGGGTCCTGGGTTCTTCACTAGAAAATGTTTTAATAGAGTAGATATAATTTCCTGCGTTTTGGTTCCTCTAAGCAGGTGGTATGATACTTTTACCTTGCTATACCAGCATGAGAAAAATTATTGGTACATGTATCATTTCATCCAGAGGAAGTGTCTGGCCCCAGATCACATATTTGAGGATATTAAAAAGCTAAACATACAGAATTGATTCGATGACTAATTTATTATAGCTCTATGGCACAGGCTCCTGATATTTACTAGATTTTTTTGCTAAAAATATATATTTGCTAAGATTTCAAAAAGCAAAATCCAACACCACCAATAAATCTAATGAAATATCTAAATTAATGTGACACAATTAAACACCAAAAATGACTCCAGGGCGTTGGTGCTTTTGGTTGTTTTTATTTAATAAATGTCATAACCTCACACAATTATCAGGTTTCCAATTGTAACTAATGGTGGCACTGCAGTAACAGTTAAAAGACTTATGATAATAAAATAAAGATTAATTTCATAATTTTCTCTCTCTCCCTCTAATTTAGTCTCAGTTGCCCTCTTACTTTCCTTTTTGTCATGTCTCGGTTCTTTCTACCTAGGTCAAGCTCTTTGCTCAAGGCTTTTTGTGGTGACAGTGTGTGACCAACCTTAACTCAGCTGCCTGGCATTCGGGCATCAGTGACTAGTTAGCATTTGTGGCACTTGTGTGTGCATGCTATGTATATAAACTGTCTGAATAAGCATCTCTTATTAGCATTAAAATGTCTAAAAACGACGAGGTCGAGTTCTATACTTACATTATCTTTTAAGGTTCCCTCAATGTTGACACCCAGAGAAATTCGATATTTTATTCATTTATTTATTCTAATAGGTAATGGTGCGTTTCATTTGCTCACCTGTCGCTAAAACTTCCGGGGACACATCAGATACAACAGAGACTGAGGAAGGAAGTTGGGGAATGTGACTAAGCGTTTGAATAAAAATTTATAACGTTATCTCGTCTGTGGACTTTTCTGCCCAAGTCATGTAGGTAGATTTTCATAGGCAATGCTGATTGTTTAACAATTAAGACAACAACTACCATGATCCCACGCTACTTCATGACATTGAACTACATCTTTTGTTGTAATGGTTTAAATGAGAGACCCCTGGTGGCAGAAATAGCACACAAAGTACGGTAAATAATAAAATAAAAGTATATGTTCTATGATCTTTTATTTTGAAAAGCTATCAGTGAGCACTGAGTTGAACATATTGCCATTATCCCTGTCAATAGAAGATTGTTTATTATACATTGTTTAGGGCTCAGTGTGCAGTGACTCAGTTCATTTTTTCTGACTTCATATTCTACTCACAGTTGCCAGCACCTCTTTGCTCTTCAGTACACGCTGTACTTAAATCATTGCTTCCTGCAGGTGGTAAAGTGCCTGCAACTTACACCACAGTTTAATTTTGGCAAACAGGGAAACATCACGCGACCTCCCTGGGACACTATGTTATGTTTCTGGATGATGAAACCTGAAAAAAACAACCTCTTCTGCTTTAAAATGACCAGAAATCCAAACCTTGTGTTCAGGTTTTATCTGGTCCTCAAACAATTCAGAGGCTAAAGAGTGTGGGAGGTGTAACCAGTGTTTTTGTTCAGCTCCCGGTGATTTTTAAAGAAAGCTGCTTTTTTCCAGTCTGTTACTTGCCCATGGATTAGATTCAGGCGTAGTTACTGTGTTGTGTGAGGGGTAAGTGTCAACAGAAATCCACTGAGCAAAAATCTACTGCTGCATATCAACATAATTCAGTTTATTTGATCTTTGAGGTTTCAGACCACTAACTGCTGTGTTTTGGTGAATGTGTAAAGAGTTCCCAGCTGTGTAACTCCACAGCCCCACTGTGTTTGTTTTTGTTGCCTAGGTGTCCAGACGGCCCTCGCCCCAGCACAATGCGACCATGTCAGCTCCCCTGCAAGAAGGACTGTATCATGACCCCTTTCAGCGACTGGACGCCGTGTCCGGTTACTTGTGACGCAGGTACAGTGAAATAAAAATGAATCCTAGAAGGAGCAATGATCTGGAAATGACGTGAAGTAATACTGCTTCATACAGGAATCACAGTTATTATTCTTGGGTTTTTTATGTACTGGCCCATTGTATTTAAGTTTTTTGTCTATTTTTGTTTTTTTTAATAAAGATGTCATTTAACAAGCTGGAATCGGAGAATTTTGATTGTTTTGTTTTTTTAATTGCTCAAACTGATTAATCGATTATCAAAAAGTGAGCAATTAATTTAATAGTTGACAACTAATCAATTGCAGCTCTAGTCTTAGCCTTGAAGTACACACAGATGCAAGTTTTAATTCACTGTGCTGAAAAACTACAGAGGTGGGACTCTGTAGCACGGAGCCAGACACATTAACTACCACATAAACACATGCACTCGCGTCTCGTTACACATAATTAATTTGACAGATTGGCGTGTAAGACAACCTCTAGGCCGACCTCTTTAAATGTGCCTGGAAAGCCGACTTCGCTCGTGGCTACAAGTGTCAGCGAGTGCGTTGTGGTCTTGTTGTTTTCATGCTGTGAAAGAAAAACATTGTTCAGACGAGGTCACCTTTGTCACGCAGCCATTGCCCGAGCTGTTGAGCAGAGGCGAAGACATTAAACTGATTTACGACTGAAAATCATTATCGTCCACATTTTGATGACCTCTTCATGCGACACGGTGGCATAAATCTCCACATTCTGAGCATGCTGCACCGATGGCTGTGCATTTTAATTTGATGCTGTTGATATCTTCAACTTGTGCAGAGAATTTCCCACCACCCACGTACATAGGTTTAAACCAGAGTTCAGGACTATCCGGAGGCTCATTTCATCTTAATGAACTACTTGAGGGCATCTCAACACATGTAAATACCATAAATTTAATCTGAGTCAATTCCAAGGTCTAATGGGTTTTTTCTACATCATCGTTGTTGGCTTGATATCCCAAGCAATTAGACGTGCGTGTTGTTTACGATAGCTGTCCAATTAGATTTGGCAATAGCATTCTCCAAGTGCATTCTTCAAAGACTGTAAACAGAGTGGCCAAGCTTATCATTTTGACATGTTTCTCATCACTTTCCCATGCAGACATTTTTTATTTTAATTCAATAATTGTGTGTGTCTGTTCAGCTGGTAATGCTGTGAAGACCAAACAATCAAGGAAACGTCTTATCATCCAGCTGCCATCCAACGGAGGACAGGACTGCCCAGAGGTGCTGGAGGAGGAGAGGGACTGTGAGGTCCCCAAAATCTGTCCAGGATTCAGGTAAAAATGACTACATTGATCCGATAATGCTGTCGTCAGATAGAGGATTGGCTTTTTTCATGTTTTTTACTGCTTGGATTGACAAAGTATCAGTAGGTTGAGATGTATTAAAGGACCTTTTAGCTTACTTGTTTTTGGCCTTGACCTTATCCTACATATCATTACATAGACAGCCATATATACACATATACGATTACCTTACTATACTGTAGACCTACAAATGTCTCTCATGCCTGAGTGGCTCTACATCACAGTCATGACAGGCCAAAAGAAAACTTTAAAAATCAAACCCAAATCATATTTGGTTATTATCATTATTTTTGTTGTTATGTTATATGATATGAAGACATAACGTTCATGTGAACTTGAACACTGAAGGGTTATGGGCTAACTAATTTACTGATAATACAGCAATATATTGTGTTTGATGACAAAAACAATAGTTTGGGTGCTTGCCTCATTTAACTCATTGTTGACTCCATGGTGAAAGAGTTGTTAATTGCTTAATATATGAGAAAGGGCTATTTTCATTATTCTAGGAGAATTGCCATAATTTTAGACTGCAGCGTTTTGTAACACCAAGATTTTGTCTTTTAAATATTATGCCAGTAATTTTGTTTTCAACCTCAATATAGCCTTGTGTATCTACTTCTTATGGTTGTCACAGTGATCATGAGAAAGGTCAAATAAAGCTAACAGGGTCTACATTTCGACCCAAGGTGGTTTTCTTGAGGAGACACACCACTCTGTATCATGTTTGATGTTTGATAAATAAAAAGTGGGCGGTGTCTTTTTTCTGCTCAGAAAAAAAACAACAGAGTGGTCAGTCTTCTTATACATCAACGATCTAGGGTGAGTATTAGACAGGTAGCTAGCTAGCAGGACGTCAGCAACTGGGTGTCGAGCCGGTGAACAGTTCTCAGAGGGTAAACACAAAAGTACATCATAAGATTGTTTTTAAGCTTAACTTTTAAAAACGTCTTGTCTATTTGTTAAGCCAATGTTAGCTCAAGCAGCTAGCTACACTGTAGGTGCTTGAGGTAACGCTAGCTAGGTGTCGTCTGGACTTAGCTGTGATTTTTAGCATAACAGTTTGATGCTATAACGCCATATTTTGAATGTCATACTTGCGGGTAATAAATATTAGCACATGCCACCTGCTAATTACAGGATACATGTTGGCTGTGGTAGGTAAAACAAGACAAAAATATCAGGTCACTTGCCACCATATGAGATAAGTTTTTGTAAATAGACCGAATCACCGTGACGTCGCGCTAACAGTCACTTCCGGGTAGAAAACTGTCAGCTGACTTACATTTGTGGAGATGTGAAATCTGCAAACTTACACAGTTAAACATGTTGGTTCGACCTATTTGATTATTTCATGTAATATCGCTATGCTAGCGTCTCACCACAGGGATATCTCAGGCTAACTGCCAGTTCGGGGTAAACTCAAGCTATCATTTAACAGGTAAATTAGGTCTCCAACCAAACGTTAGGGAATGTGTTGTTATTAATGAGATATGAAAGCATCAAACATGCGTTGTAGTTTAATTAGACGTGTACACTTTGAAATAATACAATGCAAAAAGACAATAAAGTTGTATGTAAGCTAATGCCTGATGCAGGGGTTTTCTACCTGGAAGTTACTATTAACATTTTGATTCTGTCTATACTGATAAATATTATTATTAAAAAACAGTTATTGGTAAGGTATTGAGGTTACACAGTATATTCAATCAATCAATCTTTATTTGTATAGCGCCAATTCACAGCAAAAGTCATCTCATGACACTTTCCAAATTGAGCAGGTGTGGACCCTACACTTTGATTAATTTATTTGCAGAGACTCAACATGTCCCCCACGAGCGAGCATTTGGCGACCGTGGCGAGAAAAAACTGCCTTTTAACAGGCAGAAACCTCGGAGCAGGACCGGACTCAGTGGTGGGCGGCCATCTGCCTAGACAGGTTGTGTTGAGAGAGAGGGAGAGAGAGATTCCTACTGTCAGACAGCATTGACTCTGTGTTTACGATGCTAAGCTGTCCTACGTAGACACCACTGATAGAATATCTGAATACATTTGTGCCAAACTAGTCACATTTTCTAAAACAAATACATTAAATCAAATAACAAAGAGGATTTTTCTCTGACTGACTCTACAAGCAACAACATCAAGCAACTGCATAATTTTATCTAAATCTATTCATGTAGAAACAAGATATAAGAAAAAAGAAGTTTGTGATGGTGCTTGATACTGTCACATTCTGTCTTGTACTGTACGCTGCAAAACAAGTTTCCTTATGTAGTTCAGCCTTACAAACAGAACTTTATCACATATTGATTGTCTGATATGGTGCAGTACAATGTTGGTGTTTAAGCAAACACACTGATTGCTAGACTGCCCTGATGTATTCCAGGTGGAAAACACACAAATGGAGGAAGTGCCAGCTGGTCCCGTGGTTTCTCAGGCAGAACAGCGCTGGTGCACAGGAGACCTGTGGACCAGGACTTCAAACAAGAGGTATAGAAACCAATCTCTTCATCTCCCATTCCTCCCTGAATCTTCACTGAACCATTCCTGATCATCGTAAATTAAATTTTTGCTCATTGCGGTGCATCTGGAGCCCGGCCACGAGGCACCAGGTGGATGTGCAAAGGTTTAGAGAAAAGGCCACTTTACTTAGAGAACGCATCAAATCTTCACACTTACAAGATACGACACAATTGGAGGCTGACGCACCTAAAAACATCAGCAAGAGACTTTTTTCTGATTGTTTTTATTTTTTGTTTTTTTCTCCAGAGTTTGGATTTCCAAACTCATCATATGCCTCTTGAGACTCGTTTGACAGTTTTGGTTGTTTCACTGCTGGCTTTTTTTTTTCACCTCAGGCTCTTGTCATGCAATTTTAATCGAGTGTCTTTTGTTGAAATTTAGGAGGAGATATGCTGCACCTTGCTTATAGCATAAGCACAGCCAAACATCTTGTTCATATGGGCTTCACACATAAGTGAAGAGTATTCTAAAGAAGTCGTGGCTCTCTCTTTAAAAGCATATTTCCTCGCCTTTTTATAGAGGATGGATGTACCATGTAGTCCTGGGAGGCTTTCATAAAAATCCAATTTCAGGGGGTCACGCAGAATGATCAATTTCATTATGTTCCAGCTCCTATAGAAGGCCATTATTAGTGCTTATATTTCTGGTTTTTTTTTTTCGCTAGCTCATAATGATGGATGGAAGAATCAATTTATTCGTGAAAATGCTTTAAGGTCCACTTTAGACTAACTCACCGCACTATTCTCTGCAGCTTCTCACTGATTTGATACCATGTGACACCTGATGTCCAGACGCTCCTGCACTTGTCGTCATCCCTTTGACACTTCTGAATGGCAGGAATCATTTTGTCATTGACTTAAACTATATAAGACACACTGTCTTTTCTGGTCTGTGTTTTTTGGCATTGTATTGCGTTGTTTATCAGGACAGAGGCTTTCCTTGGAGGGGAAAACACTGTAGAAGCACTATTAAATACACAGAACAACTGAGAGCATGTGCTTCCCTTTCCTTCTTGAACACACACATACCTGACCTCGCACACCACGAGACGGAGGCTTTCCAAACCAATAGCAGTGCCCATGGGGGTTCAGCAAAAAAGTGCTTAGAGATTGATTTCTCTATGAAGGTACAGCCCTGCAGAGTGTCTGCATCACAAGAAAATGAAATATTGCAGCAACAAAAGTAATACCCTTTATTGAAAGAACAAAGAAGGGGGATGATGCAAGCTAACATAAATTGACCTGTGGGCTTCAAAACAATTGAGGTAGAGATGCAATTGTTTTTGCTCTGCTTGTGATTGTTATTTAGCCCTCCATGAAATCTAATCTGAATTATACAGTCTGTTTTTCATGAATTCTCAAGTTGCCCTCTTTAAATCTCTATTTGACACTATGTTCGCCAGTGGAAAAAGACATATTAGGATCTCTTATGTAAACACCCCAGCGATTTTATGTAAAAATACATAAAAAAGAGCCACTCAATTCAGTTATCATTAAAGGACTATTTCAACATTTTGATAAAAAGGTTTCTTTGCTTTTTTACTGAGAGTTAGGCAAGAAGATTATGTGTATGTATTTATTGGACTATTAGTTTGCATAGATGTTGTGTGGCTAAAGTCAGAGCTAATTTGTTTATAAAATAGGAAGCACCGTCATACATTGAGATTTATAATATGCACCATATTTTATAAGCTGATTATATTTTGTCTAGACAAACTTCTAACTATAGCTGTTTAGTCATAGTACAATATCTGTCTTTGAATGTATCAGAGTAGAAGAATAAAGTAGCGTGGAATGGAAGTATGGAGGTAAAGTACTTGAGTAAATGTATTTTCCACTACCGAAGGTCACTCATTTCCTCTTTTATTACCATACATCATTGGTTTGCACTTTTTAAAACCTGCTATAACCAATCCTTCTGTTGAAACAATAAAAGATAAACCGCTTTATGGCCCCTTACACGTTCTAATGAAGCCTTTTTGACCCGTCTTCCTCTAATTCTTCCAGCTGTGTCCTGTCGCCAGCTGGATGGGACGCAGGCCGACATCAGCGAGTGCCTGAAATTCGCCAAGGCCATGCCAACCATCACTCAGCGCTGTCAGCTCCCCTGCCAGGATGACTGCCAGCTGACCAACTGGTCCAAGTTCTCGTCCTGCACAGCTGACTGTGTGGGGGTCCGCACCAGAAAGAGGGCATTGATAGGTGGGGAACACAAAGTGGCACAGCACAGACAATGGGCTGTTGTTTTGAATCCTTTTCCGACAAGCTTATTTGCACTGTAGTTTAAGTATTTGTGAGCTACCAGACAATTTAGGGGGTCATTTTAGTGGGCGACGCTCCAAGAGACAAGGAGTAAAGTGAAACACAAGGTCATAAATCTATTCATATAGTTCCTTCCCACTAAATGCTCCAGTGGGATTAAAGCAACAAATCTGAAATATCTGCTCAGCCTTTGTTATCCATCAGAGTGCCCCCAGAGAGTTGCCTGTGTATCACAGTCATAAAATCAAAACGACAAGAGTGGTGCAATGCATTAAGGCACCTTCATGAGAGGTTACTCGGGGGGGGGGGGGGGAAGTCGAGTTGGAACTGTGAGAAAGTGGATTTGAAAAGCTGTTATTTTCCCCTGATGTGAGATCTTCTGACCCATTCACTGGAGTGTAAAAGAGCAGAGAGATCAAGTAGTGCATATAAAGTCTCTTTGAAGGAGTGGTTTAATTCTTCTTAGCTTTCAGATGGTTTGGATTTTATTTTATCCAGATTCCTTCCGCTATATTTGAGAAAGTTATCAGCAATGTCGGCCGATCCCTCGCACACCCATTTACCAGTTAAAACAGTAACTTCAAGATTTAGAGTCGTCTTTATCCTCTTATTGATCTTAATAGCCTTTGTTCAATCCAAAAAAAATCCAAGACAGTGCAGTTCAGTTTTCTTGAAGAGGGTAGTACAGGTGGATCATTATGTTGAACAAAATGTCTACTTTTCTGCTGCTTGTTGGTCACTGTGACCTTTACAGACAGATGCCACACAGTAATTTGTTTTTTTAAATACAGTTGGGAACAACCAGCTGTGGTCCTCATTGAGGGTTAACTGTACAAACCTTTGCTGAAATTATCTTAATGCAAAAAACTGTTAAACCAGCTTTATGGAGACACTGGCACCTGCAGGTAAAGATGTTGTGGGCTGTTAGGTAGACAGTCACCATTTCCTTATTTACACGGGAACAACTCCTGCCACAAGAGAAAAAGTTTTTTTGCATAGTGATCAATGATTAACGATGCTTGACATGTCTGAGGATAAAAAAAAAAAACGTCAAGCTGTTTCAGTAAAAGAGCACTCTGCTTGAAACTATTTTTGCTGGCATAATCTATCATCAGGAGTTGCTGTCCCCCCATGCATGAATCCCACATGAGGGACAACAACTTTTTTTCAGTCAGTAAACTATGCCAAGCCTTGAAAGTGGCCTTGAGTATCATGAGACTCAAAGCCGCTTCAGCCCTACAGAGACACAAATCCACCAACACCAACAGACATGTGGAGTCACTTGTCCCAAGGCTGTTCTCCTCATCTCTGTCCGTCTGATCTACTTAGGGAGAAGCAAGAAGAAAGACAAGTGCAAGAACACGCAAATGTACCCTTTGAGTGAGACCCAGTACTGCCCCTGTGACAAGTACAATGCCCAGCCAGTGGGGAACTGGTCAGACTGCATCCTGCCCGAGGGAGGCCGTGTGGAGAGCAGCCTGGGGATGAAGGTCCAGGGAGACATCAAGGAGTGTGGACAGGGCTACCGCTACCAGGCCATGGTGTGCTACGACCAGGACAACAGGCTGGTGGAGACCTTACGCTGCAACAGCCATGGTGAGTGAACGTGTGTGTGTCACTGCAGAGGTTAAATCACAGACTTGGTTGCTTTGTTGAAGGGTTGGTTCACCAAGATTTCAAGAAAGGTATCTCTAGAAATGTTTAACCGTGCTGGAAGTTTGGTTTTGTCTGTTCAGGAGGTTTTGACATCTGCCGATGAGCCTCCACTCACAGTGTACCTCATATAGATATTATGTACAGATAACATGGATAATGCATTGCTTTTACTGAAAAAGACATTCTAAGTTTCACATCTCATGAACTCTACTTAGTTCAAGAGGAGCTTTCGCACTTTGGTTGAAACAAACCCACACAGCACACATACATTTGTTGTAGTTTCAAGAGTTAAGCTGCAGCTTGTGTGGGGGAGTGAATTTATCAAACATATAGATGTGATGAAGTTAGAGAGTACATTTTTATTTACAGCCCACACTGGTGAAAGGTCTGTTAGGCTCCCTGCATCCCTCTCCTTAGTGTAAGAAAGCCAACTGGGATGTTACTGAGTTCAGAACAGAACCACACCCTCTGACACCACGTCACCCCTGAGAGACATTAGTGTTTCACTTTAGCAATAGCTCACAAAGGCCATGATATATTGTTCATGTTGGGCTGAACAAAGCCCCTTAGCTGTGATATAATCACAATATATCACAGCCTGGAGTGATTTATTGCTTTTATTAAAAGGTTACCAAGTATGGCTGTATGAAAGTTACACACATTCAAATTTAAACAGTTTTTTTTTTTAATAACGTGTTCATAAAACATTCACACTCTTGATCTTAAATGTTTCCATTTTATAGCAATTGTAATAGTGACAGTGTCTTACAGTGTTGCTTAGAGAGAAGCAAGCCAGATATAGAGTGGAGGAATGCAGAATTGTGCGAAGGAGTTGGACGTAATTACCGTCGTAGGTGGTTAATATTTCACCATCCGATTACTTGATTTGATTTATCTGTTTTATAAAACTCATTGTAAATTTTGCGTGATTCAAACTACTTTTTTACTTAAAAAAATATAATACAAATGAGAACTGTTGACTGTGTGTTCTGTGAATCATCCTATTTGTAAGATTTTGCTGTTGAAATGACCTGGACAAATAAGACCAAAACAATCTGCAATGCTACATACATGTAGCAGTAGAGGCCAGTGCAAAAATATGATTTTTTTAGAATTTGGGTCAGCTCATCTTTAACTTTGGCTTGGGACCCTTGATGATGGAAGAGGCTCTGACAGAAATCTGCATTTGAGCACAGAAGTCTTGAGGTGTAGCACTTTATGTAGCAAATCAGATTTTCTTTCCCTCTCCAGCCTTGGCCAGGTGAGAAACATACTGTAGCATATCAGATTGCTGTAGACGCAAGGGTAACTTTTTGTTCTGTTAAATATTCATCTGAAGTGAAGGATTTTGTTTGTGCATGTATGAAAGCCCCTCCCATGGAGGCTAGAAACTCATTTTGCATCCTGACTTTCACATAAGGAGGCCTTTTTCTGGCACACTCCTGTCAGAATCATTTGTCTCCTTGTTGTAAGGTCTTATCTTAGATCCAAAATACTTCAAGCAAAGAATCCGGGCTCAGAAACTCGTTGTGAAATTGCTGTGAAATAGAATGCGGGAGATGTTCAAATGAATACATCAGCGTTGTGCATATATAAACATGGTTTTAGTCTCCTTCTGTGAGTCACAGATTCAGATATGCGTCAGTTAATCTGAGTGTGGGTGTGACAAGAGCACGTCGTAAGGATGGGGTTGTGTGTGTTTGTCAGCTTCTGTGTATTTTTACACCTATGTGAATGTGTGCGAGTGCATGTGTGTGCGCGCATCCATGCATTCATCTTCAAGCATCGTTGAGCTCAGAATAAAAGATCGTGTTCCTTGAGGTGCACACAAAAACAAAAACACATTCATGGGGCTTGGCGTTAGTACATGTGAATCTCAAAGATATCATTAAATCTCTCTTTTATCCTCCTCATTTAGTCGCTCTTCCCCTTCGCTCTTTCTGCCACTCCTGCTTTCATTTTCTGTGCCTTTCTCTCCATCTCAGCCATCATCACTTTTAATCTTGATAAGAGGCGGAGACAGGGTCCTTCCACGACTCTGCGGCTGACACAGTGCCGTTGGCTATGATGGTGATCAGGAAAACTGTGCCACTGTTATCTCTATATTCCACAGACATCAACAGAAAAAACGGGATTATCATTAAAAGTGCACGTTGATCCAAGCTTTGTGGTGTTACTCACTTTTTAGCTTGCCTCATTCCTCTATGAGAGGGAGTGAATATTATTAGAGAAGTAACGCTAAATCTTTGTGAGAAGTAAATGTGGCCTCTCTCTTCTGCAGCAAGTGACAATATGAGGATCGTCAACTACAGAGAAAAATAAATCAAAAAGGAGTTTTGTAATTGGTGCATTATATTCTTTATTTTAACTGTATAAATTATTTAAGTCAAGCTTGAATGCAGGGAGACTCACTTATATTCAGCAGCACAAGAAGCCAGTAACATCCAAATGACAAATTCCTGATTCTATTAGTTCCCTGCAATGATTGCAGTCAGCCACAAGAAGATCTAATTAGTGTGTTGTCATGTTCAATATAATCAGGACTGAGGGGGTAGAGGCTCAAGACCAAGACACAGTGTTACAGCTCAAGACAATGACTGGAATTGCTTTGGTCTGCTATCATTAAGATGGTGTCTAAATCGGAAGTTTTTTAAATCCCATCTCACAAAAAATGTAACCGTATCAACAAAAATCTAATGGCTTTATCTACTACTATTAACACTGTGCCAAAGGTCATGGTGTAGTCAGGGGAAATCCTGCTATGTCCTATATATGACATTACTCATAGTTCTTATATGTATGACTATAAGCGACCCATGATGCTTTGACCTTTACCGTGACTTAATATTACAGGACAGCTCAGGGTGCCTTAGCCCCGTCTTAGCAGGAAATGGTGAAGGAGGAGGGAATACAGTCACTGTAGGAAGCCATAAAGGGTAAAGCTGAAGGGCAAGTATCTTGCTGTGGACCTGTGAACTTGACCAGTACTGCAGTGACCAGATTAGTTGGTGCATGACGAGTCATATTTGTAATAACAAGAGAAACACACTGAGAGCTGTGCCGTATAATTGAGCTTAAGCAGTTTTGAGTGTTACAACATGTAGACAGTGTGCTGCCAGGTTTGAGGACTGAGGTCAGTGTCTTTTAAGATTAGTAATGTGCATCAAAGGGTCCTTCTGGCCTTTGGTAACTCTTATTCCTCTTTGCTCCATCCTGAGCAAATAGCCTCCATAGTTATTTTCAGAGCAGCCAGGGATTTGGCTGTCCACATTGCCTTGGAGATGATTGTGGTGCAGGAGGTGTAACAGGTCAAAAACCTGGCAGTAATGTTGGAGGATTCCTGGAGCCAAAAGGTTCATGTAAAGCTTCACAGGCCCACCACCCGTCGAGTGTTTGAAATTTGGTTTCAGAAGCCAATACTATGGTGACTGAGCTGGGATTTATTCCTGGCTGGGTGGCCAGAAATAAGTGGTGGCTGGATCTGCGATCAGGGTGTGCTGGGTTCCCTGGGGCCCAGCATGCTATCAGTCCTTGAAAGTGCAAAAAAAGGATGTAAAAAGTGTTTGGCAAAATCCCATTACTAACTGATGTGGGTACAAACATCAATCTAGTAGTGTATACCCCAGAGCTTTCCATAGTCCAGCCAGCTACTTTATAATAGTTCTGATTAACAAGTTGTGATTCACCGTGCGTACGACCCTCTTTATAACGATGTGAATATGATGGTCGATATGGATGGATGTCTGTATCAGCACCGCCCCCACATGCGCTGATTGAATGTGTGTGTGCAAGCACTCAGCTGAGAGGTTGTGTCCTGCCAAGCGGAGAGTCGTCTCCAGTGTTTGACAAATATTAGCCAAATAACTGATGACAAAAGACATTAAAAATTGAATTGATTGCACAGACAGCAGATATCCTCATTATACAGGCCACTTTGGAAAACACTGGTGGAAGTGATTTGACAATGGCACAGTAAGCATTAAAAAAGTCCACTGAAAGCACTCCATTTTACATATACTTAACTCTGACGTTGAAGGGCTTAATAAACAAATGAGTGAATTAACTTTATTTACTTTGAGCATTTTACAGCAGAGCCATAGACTAATTGCAAACACACATTAAAACAGCAATATTGTCAAAGTAACAAGCCTGTATCATTAAGACATTTAATGAGAAAAACATATTACCCCTTAAAATAAACTTCTCTATTTTTGCTCAATTAGAGTACATTAATGTTTCTTGTTAAATAATACATTAACCATTGTGGCATTCATGAATTTTACAGTGAGGTTGCCAATAAATAAGAAAGAATAAATAAGGTTTAATGATTCTTAATCACAAAGGTTTCCGATCATTCAGGAATAGGCATTGTTAAATATGAATCAGGTCTTAAACCAGCCATGTCTGAAAAAAAAAACACAAATTTACTATCAGGTCTACAAAACTTTTTTTTTATCAAACGTACCACTATGCAGGTGATGTATCTTATGCCATATTTTGTGGCCGTGGTCTATTTTTTGTTCAATCTTTCCTTCTGAGGTTTATTTATGTCTTAACATTGTGTCAGGTTGCTAGGAGGCATCCTGCGTTTGCAAAGAGAAAATAACAACTGAGCATTACCATGATGAGAAAAATAGCAATGTACAGATTAAGCAAAAAAAAAAGACGTTAGTAAAGTGATTATGACTGCTGTCAGAAACCTGTCTATTTTCAGAGTCATTTAAATGCATATCCCAGTTTTCAGTAGGAGGTTCAAGAGCTGGTTGGACAGTTAACATTTCAGGTGCAGTTGGGCTGTCAGTGTTTAGAAAAGCTTCACACAACAGTGACAACTGCTTAGGGAATTACAACAGGAGCTGGTGCCAGGTTAGACGTTGACTTCTGAAGGCAACAGTAGTGATCTCCTAGCTGGACTCATCCCAAAAACCTCCCTGAGCACTTGGCAAGACACCCATCAAGTTTATATCAGGTGAACTATAAGTGAACTGCAGACTGAGGTGCTGCAGCTTTTGCACTGTGAGTGAACTTAAAGTGACAGCATCAGTGATTTAGAATGACTAGACTGTATGTAGGGCCTACAGTGAGAGGTCAGAGATCATGACGCCTCAGCTTCAGCTTCCAGAGGCCATGCTGAACTCAGCAAGGTGTTGATGCAGAGATGCTGATCTGGACTCTGGGGCAACAGAGTGTAAGGAGGTCAGGCAGAAGTGTGTGTGTGCGTGCATGTGTATGGTTGTGATCATTATGTCGCTGTGCATTTAGTTTGTGCCAAAGTGCTGCCAGGATTGAAGTCCTGACCGGATTAAACAGAGTTTTTATTTTATAATCATATTAGCCTCAAGAAATCTTACTGCTCAGTTTTGGGACTGCATAGCAGCAAGATCACCCTTCAACTGTCCTCTTTAGCTCAGCCAAGTTTAAACCCCATGCCTAAGCTCCAATCATCCATATATAAAACACATCCAAGTGTTTCTGAGCAAAATACTTCCACCTTTGGCTGCAGAGGTCTGCAGATATGCTGAAAGAGGGCAAGAGAAAAGAACAATGAAAGGGCTCATAAGGGTTAGAGATTATTTTACCTGTAAGAGGTCTAAGAGATTTGTTTAGTTGTAGTCGCCAAATTGATGGCATTAATCTCGTGCAGACGTTGTCCTTAATAACAAAACCTCACCCATCCATTGATTACAGTTAGAACACTGCAGGAACATAAGGGTCTTTACAACCATGTACCATTGTATTATTGGCTGTGGTGCAGTGTCTTGGCATCTGCTAAGCCTTAAAATTTGTAAATGTGTTACCCAAACTGCGCTTTTTGGATTATGTTTCATTTAGACAGCACCTTTAGCAACATGCCTACACCAACACAGCTGACTGCATTGTTTATTTATTTATTTCTCTATTTCTCTATTTATTCATTCATTTATTTAATTATTCATTCATTCATTCATTCATTCATTCATTTATTTCTGACATAACCGGGCTTTGAGAATGGGGCATCCCTGTATCAAATCAGCTGTGGGGCCAAAACAGACATTCTGAGCAAAGGATGTAATTTAACTACCACTCTCCCCTCCAGCTATCCTCCATTTGCATCAGCAGAAGTCATTGGCCAGCAGTGGATAGCTGTTGTACCCAGCAGATCAGTGTGTCACTGTGGAGCATGATCTTTTTACAGAAAAACATGTCTGCCCTGTAAGACTTGACCGAGGTTGAAAACATGACAAAAAATAGTCACATATAAATTGACAAAATTGATTTGTAAGAGCTGAACAGCCTCTGTGGGATTCCTCTAAAACGAGTTGTCTAAAATCGTGGGAAGTGTGTTTTCAGCAGATCTGACAGTCAGCGTAGCACCACATGTCTCTCACTAAAGAGCAAAGCATCCTGAAAGAGCCCACATCAGAAAGAGGAAGTGTTTAGGCGTCCGGTGAGACACTCCACTTTCCCGGCTCATTCACCTCATCGATTTTCTTAATCAAAGGCTAAACGGATTCATGGCCAGTACTGTTACATAAGCCTAAAAAAAATGTCTTAGGTTCTCTTTACTAAACAGACTTTCTCTGAGCAAGTGAAAAAAAATCTTTGAAAAAAAAAAAAGACTCACAAAGCCAAAGGTTCGGAAGAATAATCTCTTTCAGCACATTTGACTGAACTTTGGCCTGTGTGTACAGGCGAAAACAGAAGTCACAGCCCAGAGATGGTGAAAATCCAGAAATCAAGAAAAACACAAATAACAAGCAGAGTGAAATGCTTGAAATCATCCTGGTTAACTGTGTCATGGCCCTGTGAGCTGAGGAAAAATAGATTGAAATAATGAAGCCTGCTGCACAACCTAACCACTACTTTGGTAGATTTTTAGACTTTTATATAACAGAGCATAAAGTTCAACCTTTGACCGTGGCCTGTTATTATTCCAGTTGGCTGAAAATCAATAGATGCATTTAGATTAGTTTGTGAAATATTTGTCAGTTAATAGTTTGCAGTGCTCTTACAGCTGGGTACTTTTCCCCATCTAGCATTTAAAGAGATCTTTAGCTGTAATGCTTGTTCGTTAGATTGAAAAGTTAAAAAAATAACTTAAAATGTAGTTTCATACTAGATAAGAAAACAAGATTCTTCTGGGAGATTCAAGAACCCATAATTTTTCTCTAAAGCAATCATTCTCAACATGGAGGCTGAGAGGCTGAGATCCAGCTGGTGGGATGCAGAGAAAATAGAGGTTTTATTTCTTAGGAATCAGTTTTCTGGTGAATGTTTTCCTTCTGATATAATTAATAACAGACTACAGTACACTGTCTAGTAATTTACCGAAACAGCCTGCAAAGCAGCAAATCATCATTTTGTCTTTTAGGTTTTCTTGTGATGTGTGTATGCACCTCATGGCATACAAATAATCATCAGTTTCCCTTTAGAGGCCACAAGCCAAAAAGCAGAACTGCCACCATAAGAAATGGTTGGATCCCTGTGAAACTGCAACGATTATTCAATTAATTGATTAGCTGATTATTCATCTGTGACAGTAAACTAAATATCTTTGAGTTGTGGAAAAACATTTGAAGATGTCATCTTGGGCTTTGGGAAACACTGATTTACATTTTGATAATTGATTAACATTTGCTTGTTCCAGCATCTTAAATGTGACAATGTGCTGCTTTCTTGTATAATTTATGATAGTAAATGAAGCATCTTTTGGTTTTCGGACTGTTGGTTGGGCAAAAGAAGCAATTTAAAGATGTCACCTTGGGCTTAGGGAAATTGTGATGGACATTTTTCCCAATTTATAAAACTAAATGATCAGTTGATTAAACATGTAAATAATCATCAGATTAATCGATAATGAAAATAATTGAGTTTTAGCCCTAAAAAAACCCTTTTTGTCCCCCTTTCAGGATATATTGAAGAAGCGTGCATCATTCCCTGCCCCTCAGACTGTAAACTCAGTGAATGGTCGAACTGGTCTCGCTGCAGCAAGTCCTGTGGCAGCGGTGTCAAAGTTCGCTCCAAGTGGCTCAGAGAGAAACCGTACAATGGAGGCCGGCCGTGTCCCAAACTGGATCACATCAACCAGGTACAAACACTGAAACTGGAACTTTCCCCAGCTCAGTTTTGAAGTGTGGATCGGGGGGCTGAGCAGGAGATTGAGATAAAAAACAGAGCTGGCTTTCATCTCGCCATTGATTCTTGAATATTTATGAACTGTGCTACAATATATTTATACTTATTACAAGTCTGATACACATTATACGTATCCAACACTGGAGAGAGAGAAAGAAATCCATTATTAATGAATAATCAGCTTGAGTCTGCAGAGCTTTCCTTTACCTTCCCCTCATTATTGCTGCACTCATTTTTTGCTGTAGCAGCGAGAGTGCAAAAGCAATGTGTGCTATAAATGGATCCCATCCACCATATTAATGCCCCAACGTGTGCCAGTTGATTCCTTAAGGTTTCCATGATTTGCAAAAATGAAATGCTTTCCAGGCCCGTGAGTATCAGCAGATGCAGATTAAGGTTGTGTTGATATATGCCTGGCAGTGTGTATACTGTACGTGTGTGTATCTGCTAAGTTCACACATGTATTTATGCCAGAGGCTTTTCTGATTATGCCCTCTCGAATTTTGCATTAATCGTAGGTTCTGCACTATATGAACAGTTGGCATGTGCTCATTAATCCATCTGTCTCCTTTTAATCCACCCCAATGCTCGCTGGATATGACTCACTGCTACAGGCTCAGGTAAGAGCTGCTTTCCTCAGCTATCTGTAATGTAGTCGCAGATGTTAAGTGTCACTAATGTCAGTGGGTCAGTGACAGATATGTGTACACAGTATCCTCACTGTAAGTAAACAAGGTACTATCAGATTGGAGTTAAATTTATACAGACATGTCTCAGAGGCAGAGCTGCTCTGGGGGCAGAAATAATCTTGTTGGCTGAGTTAAACCTCGGAGAGCTGAGCCAAAGAATCACTGCGTATTAGGCAAAACTTTTCTGACAAACTTCCATGGCTAAGACGAAATATTTATAAAAAAATATATATCATTTTTTGAGGCCACTTCTTTTTTATGTCACTGATGATTATGGCACTAGCTGGCCCAACCTACTGAATGTTCTCTGGAGTAAAAAAAAAATTACAAGTAAAACTATCCATCTGTTACCTTTGTACTTGTATCTTACTTCAAAAAACTTTTAAAGCACATAAATATTGAGAGCTGATTCTGTCCTCAGGTCTATGAGGTGGTGCCCTGTCAGAGCGACTGTAATCAGTATGTGTGGGTGGCCGAGCCGTGGAGTGTGTGGAAAGTCAGCAACGTGGACTTGAAGGAGAACTGTGGCGAAGGCGTCCAGACCAGGAAAGTCAGGTATCTATCAAGCTGTTTGTCCTACTATGTGTCTGTGTTTATATCGTTTATATACATCATGGATACATAACTGTTAAATATGTTGTGAATTCATGCTGAAATGATGAGCCAATTGGTTTACTGGTCAGTTAATCAATAAAAATTATGGTAATTGCTTTGGTAATTGCAAATGTGATAATGTGCTGCATTTCTTGTTTTATTTGTTATATTTTTGTGAATTTTGGACTAATGATCAGTCAAAACAAGCAATCTGAAGAGTCACTGAGCTCTTTATGAATATGTGATGTCTACTTTATAGTTTGTCATCATTATTATTATTAATTTATCATCAGAGAATCTTCAGCAGCTGCAAGCTGTCAGACCTCCAATAAAGCTGACAAGCCTAATTTACATTAATTATTTCATTAATATGACTACATTATGTAACGTAAGGCGTTTTTTTAGGAGAGAAGAAACATGCAAAAGATTGCATGTTGGCTTGACCGACCTGTCTGACATGGTTTAGCTGACAGACAACAACCAGCACGCTGCCAAATCTTTTGAGGTGTAACTCTTGAATTCATAAAAAAGTCTCATGCCTTGTATGAGTGTTGGTGGTTCAGTCCTGGAAGGCTGATGTAGAATCACAGTGATTAAAAATTCTGATGATCTCAGCTGAGTTTTTACTCTTTCGAGCAGGTGAATTTATCAGTTAGACTAGTGGCAGTCTCACCTCCTCTTTATCTTGTCTGCTGCAGTGTAAAGAAACTGTAATGTGGAGGAAATAAATCCCAAAATTGTGGCAGCAACAGTTGATGAAAGCCAGGATTCAGTTTAAAATAACAAATACCACATGCATCAAAATAATAACCTTTCCTTTGACATTTTGCATCTTACTTTCAGGTTTTTAATCCTACCGCCTTGTGTGTTTACATTTACCCTCCATAGCCAGTGGAGTTTGTGTTACTGTCACCAAATACAACACATATTTTTTTTCCTCATAAAATTGACCTCACGTACTCTGACGGACACACCACACTGCTTGAGAAACACAGTACTTCATGTACCTGCCAACTCTGACTCTTTTGCTCTGCTCTTGTGAACAGCAGCATCGCTAAAATAAGGTCAAATTCAGCGTTTCTCAACAAATCCCACAGGTGCATGCTCAACACTATAGATGGGCCGTCTGAGTCTGTGGAGGACTACCTATGTGACCCGGAGGAGATGCCCTTGGGGGCCAGAGAGAGCCGACTGCCCTGTCCCGAGGACTGCGTTCTCAATGACTGGGGCCCCTGGAGCCGCTGCAGCCTGGTGAGAGCTGAACCCAGATCAGAAAGCAGAAGCTCAGCTATCTGGCACACAGTAGATATGGGAACGTCAGATTTCAGCAAAGCCCACTGAGATTTATCTTGATATCTTTTTCTTGTCAGGAATATTTTTCTCTGAGGCTCGAGGATTTCAAAGCGTAGCTGCACTGTATTATTGTGAGCAGTGTATGAATCTTTGTCAACAGGTTATTTCTCGTCCACCAAGGAGGAATAAAAGAGATATATGAACTAGGAAGAAGGAGAAAAAATGCTTATATATCACCTATATACCACTGTACTCGCTGTGCATTCAGCAGGGAAGGAAGATGATTTATGATGAAGACTCAGAAGGTGTCCAAATTTACATTTTCTGACACGCACACTCCAACTGTCTCTACGTCAGCAATGATGTACAAACGTTGGCTGAAAGTGTGCTTAGTATGAGATCATCCTTTGGCAGACAGCCATGACGGTGAAAATAATTAGTTGTATTTTCAGAAAAATATTGATTTATCAGATTTTATGCTACAATAATAAATGCTAGCAGGAATTAAGTTCATAAAAGTTCATTTCAGCTAAAAAGTTGATGGCAAAATGAGAAGATCGTAGAAATTATCTCACTCCTACATTGTGACCTGAGAGTCCTTTTCCAAGTCACTGTAAAATATTAAGACTTCAAGTTTTTAAGTTTTTATTAAGACAAATTAAGTTTTGTAAAGACCCCTGATTTAATCAAAGCAGCAAAACTTACACCTACAAACTGCAGCACAAACAAAATCTTCGTTCTTCCAAAAACATGTAAGATGTCAGAACATCCTGTTCGGCTCCTCCGCCCCTGACACCTCCCATTCAGGCTAAAAAGCCATTTTAACTGCTCTGGTTTCACCTGCTGTTCTCACAGCAGCATGCTGGCCATTGTTAATCACACCCCATTCTCTCCCAAAGTGCTTGACACACCGACTTCCCACAATTCCAATCTCGAATTGGAGTCTGCAGTGGCACCAGCGGGGCCTCTCCCATGTTTTATTCATGTCACCAGCGATGGAGTTATTCAAAAGGCTGTCATTTTCCCCCACAACTCTCTTTTTCACAAGCAATGACCGTGTAGGATCTGGTGGTTTACCATTCCAGCAGAACATCCGTCCTGTCATTTCCTGCCGGAAAAAATTGAATTCCACATTTTGGGAATGCCAGGTTAGAGCGGCGGGGAAGACTCTTTTATTTACTTATTTTTAGACCCTCCAGGAACAAGGCATATAGAGATGCTGGGAGATTTTTTTTAGCATAGGACATCTTAATTAATTGTGTCCCAATAAGATGGGAAATAGTCCCGACATGAGAAAACGAGCACAGTTTCAGACATTAATGTTCAACATGGACATCAGTAGTAGCAGGAGCTCTATGGCTTGGTTCCACTTCAGAGATATTTCTGTAGTTCTCATCACTCCAGTCTTTAATTGAGAGTTTTCTGTTTCAGCCATGTACCAGAACCAACAGTCGAGTGCGAACAGCGTACACCCTCCGGTCACCCAGCGTCGGGAGGGAGTGTCCGAACACGACTGACAGTGAGCCCTGCAGCCTGAACCTCAACTGTTTCAACTACTTCTACAACATCACAGGTAAAGGAACCAAGAATGTTTAGAGATGCACTGTCTTCATAAAGCCGCAGTGGTCAGGAGTGACTAAGCTGAGTTTCTGTTGATTCGCCTCTCTCTGTAAGGTCGTGAAAGCAGTTTGCTTGTTGCAGCCATGGTTCTCATCAAAACGACAGTACTGTACGTGCCTTCTGTTTTTGATGGATCACATGATGTTTGGGCTGCTGCCAAGGGTTTGTCAGAACAAATGTTTCTCAACTTCAACCAAATCACCAATGTGAAAACAGCCCTTGAAATCGAATAATTCATCTGAAATTGAAACCCTCTGTGAACATCAGAGCAAACACAGCCTCAATAACAGTAGGAACAATAAAAAAAAACTGGATCATCTATTTTTTATTTTTAGCAGACTTATCACTTTGATTTGTTTTTGCGAGTTAATTGCAAACCTTGCAAGGTTTTATCAGACCTTGTCTGATATGCTGATCATCTTACATTAACAGAGCTTTTTTAAGTTTTGCTCACAGCTACTTTTTGCAAAGTTCCTCTCTGGACACAGGCTGATCTTTTTGTTTGTTTGTTGTGTTTCAATTTGGCTCCACTTTTAAAGGGATAGTTAAATGGGCACACATTATGTTCTGCAGTTTACTACAGTGACAAACATTAAAGTCTAAAAGTTACCAAGTACAACTAAAACATTTGACTGTTGGCCGCTGGGGGTGAACCTGTCAGTAAACACCTGCTTATTTACATATCCAGCAGTTAGGGAGCAATATTATCATTCTTTTGTAGGCGTCTACCAACTCCTTAAGGAAATATCTGATTCTTTAGCTGCTAAAGCTGCTGAACAGGTGGTGTACAGTGGGTCTTTAGATGTTTTTTTGCTGAAAACAGCTGCCTGCTTCGGCCAAAAACAACACTTTGAGAGCGTACAGCTTAAGAATGAGCTAAAACTCACTATAAAGCTCCATAAAGCCAAACTCAGCTGCAGATCAGGTGATAATTATCTGTAGTTTCATCAGTACGAGTGACCACTTTCATATTGTCCTGCTTTTATCAAATTGTCATACGATACATCGTTGGTATAAAAATGTCAATTAAAGCTGCTATAAAGAAAAATATTTCAGAATTTGAACTGGCCGTCTTCCAGACCTCCCCTGTCTAATCTGCAGGATATCACACCTCGATATCACATGTCACAGAGGCAGCTCTTTCACATTTCATTCTGGAAACTGTACCAACTCTTTCAATATGAATGAAAAAATGAGAAATTGTTGCTGTTGTGATATGTCAGTTCTAAAGACTTGTTGTTTTGCCTGCGTTGCTGCTGCCCCACATTTTCACCCAGCCCACCCTCCTTCTCTGTCTTCCCTTTGTGTGGTTACACTGTGAGACGTGACATATAATCCCTACTGCTGGGTTCACAGTGGCATACTGGCATCCCGGGGTATATGTACATAATATACGAGCAGAGATTATTATTGGGTAAAGCACTCTTTTTTTTTTTCTTTGTTGATGCCGGGACCATCCAAGCTGCTCCTTCCTTCACAGTTTTACTCATTTCTTGCTGTCTCTCTCTCTGTCTCTTACTGTCACTCTTTCTTGTTGCAATCTCCCTATTTTCAGTCCCCAGAGTGCCACAAAGCTACTCGGCAGAAGGAGACACAATTCCCTGAGTTGAGCTTGCAAACGAGCTCACTGCAGCTAAAAACAGCCACTCATCTTTGTCAGCGGATGGCACACTTTATGAGTGATACCTCAGCCCCCCTGTTGTTGCAGAGTGTTTTTAACAACAGAATGCACACTGTGGTTTTAAATGCATTGGCACCCAAAGTCTGGAATGAAATGTTGTCTTTCCACTTCACAGAAATATGTTTTTGGGGGGAAAAGAGGGGCGCAAGGTTCAGCCTCTTACGTCTCTGGATTTTTCTGGTGAGGTTTATTTAGGAGAACTTGAATTGATGTTACTTTTAAATCCTTTTTATTTAACTCAAATCTGACTGCCTGGCACCACAGCTTACTTATGATGCTGACATAAAAGGATACTGATGGCAGCCAGATTTATTGGATTTAAGTGAGCAGTTATAAACCTCCAGTGACCTCTTTGCTGACAAAGTAATCATCTGTTATCGACAGTGATCTTCGACAGCCAAGAAGCTATATAGAGTCTGACTCCGAGCACACAACAAAACACACACCAATTATTTTAAGTTTTCAGAGTGTCATGGTGGAAGGGGAGGATGGCGGAGAGAGACGAAGTGCGTCATGCAACAAAGGTAATGAGATGAAGGCAAACTTACAGTATGACATGCACAAGGCATGCTTGTAATTTTTCTGAGTCATCTGGGAGCCCGTAGTGGTTTCATTTGTATGCTTGGCAAATCCTCCCTAAAATGTCTATCACATACAGTGCAGTGATGGAATGAAAGTTTGAGTTAAGTCAGCAGCATAGCTAGTAATTAATTTTATAGTGTCCTGTGTCAGTACACCACATCACAAATGAATTTAGATTTTATATAAAAAATGCCTCCTGCAACATATAAATGTATATCAGCATATAAAACATTAAGCTAAACACATTTCAAAGTAACATGAGGCATCATGGCGCGACAGTGCAATTCTGCCTGTTCACTCTCAAAAAGCTGAGGCGCAGTTTCTCACTGTCTGGGATTTATTCAGTCTGAAGTGTAAAGAATTTATGACAGCTGATGCATTTGAACACGTTTGAAGAGCGTCTCTTTGTGTTTTGTCCCGTCACATCATCCTGCTTCAACTGAAAATACATCCAACTACAGAAGAATAACACTCGTGAAATGCTGGTTTCTTGTGACTTGAATACATGCTCCTCTCCTCTTCCATCCTGCTCCTGTCTAAATCATGACTCCCTCTCACCTGCCTTCCAACTCTGCTTGCACTCAGGGTGGTAAAACCAACAGCAGCAACCTGCTGAACACTGGTAAATATTTGCTATATGTAGTAAAGTTGTCTGTTCTACTAGCTGGCAGGAAGCAGACATCATGTGACCCAGGCTAGCTGGGTAAAATTGATAATATTGTATGTCAGTGTTGCGTTTAATTTACTTTTTTCTGCTGCGACCAAGCGGTCAAAAATGTGTTAAAGCAAGTCTAAGAATTGAATTGGGACTTGTCTTGGATTTCATTCTACTGAGACTTTTAGTACCTACAGATTTGACTTGAAATGCATTGCTACCGGTGCGCCAGCGTGAGAAAATCACCATGGACTCCAGATTTAAAAACTCCGGTATACTACGATATACAGAGAGATTGATGCGGCGCTGATAGGCTTGATCAGCATTGGTTGAACTGGTTTGGTAAGATCTTGAATGTAATGGACATAGATTTATATGTAAAGGTCGTGCACTGCAGGTTTGAGCACTTGATGCTTAAAATGACTTTAGATTTGATTTGGATTTGCCCCACAAAAATGTTAAAAGCTATGATGTTTGCATTATTGTAAAATTCTCCCTACAAACAGTTGCACTGACAAAGTTCAGAGAAACCTTTTATAATGTTGTCACCGGGTGTCTTTTATTTTGATTTATGTCTGATTGTTCTCAGGGTGAGAGCTAATGTAGCTCAGAAAACCCCGAATACCTGGTTTTAGCATGTCATTGCCAGCATTAAGACACTTTGCTGCATTAGAGTCCAACTATGAAACTGACAAATACAATTTGCATATTTCTCCATGTGGCTTTCTCCTGACAGTTCATGGACTGCTTACACTGTGAAAGGAGCTAATAGAGGAAATGCAACATAGTCAACTTAATGATGCTCAGTGGATAGAAGACTTCGGTTGCACTGGGCATCATTATGTACTAAAACTATATGAACTTTATTGCCAATACCAAGTTGTAGGAGATCTGTCGTCTGTATTGTTGGTATTTCAGCCTGGCACCCACAGGTCCCTGTGGCGTTATAAGCACTCCGATGCACTTACATTGCCATTTTTACGAGCCGTAACAGCCTACATACATACATACATATAAAACGTGAATATGTTCTGTTTCTCCTTAGACTGGAGCACATGTCAGCTGAGTCCTACGGCTGTGTGTGGAAGTGGCATCAAGACCCGGATGCTCGACTGTGTTCGCAGCAACGGCAAATCAGTTGATATGAAATTCTGTGAGGAGGTAAGACTTTCCTCAAGTGTTTCCTTTAATACTTCCCCTTTTGGTTTCTGTGGCTGTTTAGTTTTTTACACTCTCTCTTTGACACCATCATTTTTCTTAATGACTTAATCACATCACTCATTACAATAGATTACCATACCCTTCCAGTACTATTAGGCCCAAAGCAACATGAAATATTCACAATATTCCCGTGCAGAGATTGTTGTTGTAGCTTCAGGCTGAGCGTTTTATTCATTCATAATGTGTCTCGGCTCCCTGTAATTGTAACCGGCGGGCTGTGGCTGAGCCGTCCCCACAGCTATTTAACCCTTGGCCCACTTCATCATCTGGCTCATTCACAAAAACACATTGTGTCAGAATAGCTTTTACAGCAGCTGCGATGTTCCAACTCTACTGGTCTGATGCTGCCCAGCAAGTCTGTCCCCTGCCAAAACAAAGACTTCTGGGAATTGTAGTGCCGAGAGGTCAAGCTCCTGTCTGGCTGTAACAGATTGAATTGGTTTGTTCCCCTGTGTTGTGAATGATGTGATGATGATCATGAATTACCCCCTTTCATTTCCTACCTGTGCTGCAGTTGAATTTAGAAAAAAAGTGGCAGATGAACATCTCCTGTGTTGTCGAGTGTCCCGTCAACTGTCAGCTGTCGGAGTGGTCGGCCTGGTCAGAGTGTTCACAGACATGTGGTCTAGAAGGTAAGATTCATAATGGGCGAGGCATTTTGCTCAACACAATGACGAACTCAAATTGTCCAAACTGTTGTTGACATTTATCCCCTGAGCAGTTTCCTGTTTGAACAAAGAACTGACAGGCAGCAAGAATAGAAATATGTGACCTTTACCCAACAAGATACCTTCTCTAAATGTTAGGTCACCTCTTCCTCATCAATTCAAACGCCCAGTATGTCGTTTCTGCCGCTAGATGTCTATGAAAACAAGAGGCATAGGTTGATTACATCTGAAGTAGTGTGGGACCATGAGAGTTTGAGTCTTAAGCAACCAGCCAAGGAAAATCTATCTGGCATGACTCAGGCAGAAATGTGTACGGATGAGGCGATGTATGAAAGCTTTATTCACGTTATGTTTAGTCACATTCTTCTACTTTCTTCCTCACTCTCTGACGCATCATCTGATCTTTCCTCTGAAGTTATAGCAACGGGCGACCAAATTAAATGCACCACTAAGGTATCTAAATCAAGGTACAACAGTACACAACTGAAAAAATACATAAAAAGTTCTAGTTAAATTATTAGATATTTTAATGCATAAACGTTAACCTATTATATCTTTAAATAAAACCTTACAATGATCACTGTACTGATATGTATTTATATTACAGTTTTCAATATCACTTTACAAGCAAAAGCCAGAGTGCGCAGTACGGGGAGAAAAAGACTCATAACCCCATTAAGACAAGCTCAGGGACAAATAATAAAACTTACTGACATTAAAGTTAGTCTATAAATGTTTTGAAGATGGGATATAAAAAAACGATGCAGAATTAGTCTGGCTGAGCTTGGCAAGTAACCAAACACATCAAGTTCTTGAATTTGCAACAGATAACAGGGGCAGTGATTCAGCTCAAATGAGGTTCGACTCTTAAACTTCACAGCTCTGCAGTCGGTTCAGTCATTACAGACTCGGGCTGTGCAGCATAACATTGCACAGCATGAGTCACATTTTTCAAAAGTTGTGTTGTGTTGATGTGATTGCAATGATGCACAAAACATCAAGAATATTTCCATTTTCTTTCATGGTGCAGCAATAAGATAAATAAATAAATAAATAGTTAAATCTATTTAAATATTTTTCTAATTGTAAAATTCAGGATTCAATAAAGAGTTAAAACAAGCTGATACAGAAAATGTTGATGAAATGAGAGATGATGTTAACGAACTTAAAGGCATCTTGTAGAGTTTTCTTTCTAAACAAACAAAAGTTAGTTTTACATTCATTATTACTCACCAAACCTCACTGTGTGTATCCTTGAGGTCAAACAAACATGTTGAACAAATTTACTTCCACCTAAAACATTTGCAAAGATCATATTTTTAAACATTTTAAATCATTCATTGTTTGTATGAGTATAAATGTTTACTACCCTGCAGTCTTCTTCATTCCTGCCTTTGTTCTCATGTTTTCTCATGTGTAAATAACAAAATTGAGGATTCACTCATGTATAAACAGCTCCATAGCACGACTAGAGGTCGAAAACTCAGGTAAGCTTCAAAGATACATACGAGGGAAAACGGGAAAACGATATGTTTTATGTATGATATGATTTGAGGTGAATGGTTTATAACAATCAGTAGCCTCATGGCTGACACATCTGCAATTTGGTTGGTATGATCTCACCTCCATTAAACGATCTGGGACAAGAAATGAATCGGGTAATATGTCCAACAACAAGGGTCACGTCTATCAACCAGCGGTTGTGCTCGATGATAATGACATTGTTAATGTAGTATGATGATGTGAAAAGGCAGACCTGACGGATATTATCATGATGATCCAGCAGCACTGAGTCACACCCGTTTGTGTGACTTTTTGTTGACACTCCCTGGGTTGCTTGTAACCTGAAAGAATCAGATACTGAAATTGCAACAGTCGGCTTTATGATGCTCAGTAGCCAGTACAAGAAGCCTGCAGTTGTATTTAGCAGCCTTGAGCTGTAAATGTATACATGATTGATTGTGAAGCAGGAAGATGCAAGTAAAAACTCACAGGTCTGCAGGAGCCTGCATATGTGAAGCTTAAAAAGTATTTATACACTATCACACACACACACACACACACACACACATTATCAGGTTTGTTTGTAAGGAGAATATTGCATCAACAGTTTTCTGCACTAAAGCATGCAGTGGTTTGGTAAACATGCATGCTCAGCAGAACATCCTGGAATGACTAAAAAAGTCTTATATCACACATTTCCTGCTCCCCCAGGAGGCATTTGGCCAGAAAAACTCACAAAAGCAAAAAAGAGGAAGTGTTTATTTAAGAGACCTTACAGTCTTCCCCAATGGCCGGTGAAAATTTGTCCTCCTGCTGCCTTGCTGTTGTTCCGGCGGTTCACACAATTGATTTTGTCCCATTACATCTTCCTGCTCCTCAGGGCTGCAGGGAGCACTTTGAAGAAGCGTTGCTACAGCGATAGTTGCTAAATCACAAGGAATAAGATAAAAGTTTCAGAAAGGCTAAAGGAGCAAGAGGGGACCTTATTTGATGTGTGTTTGTGTGTGTGTGTGTGTGTGTGTGTGTGTGTGTGTGTGTGTGTGTGTGTGTGTGTGTGTGTGTGTGTGTGTGTGTGTGTGTGTGTGTGTGTGTGTGTGTGTGTGTGTGGGAAGTTCTCTTGTTGGAATAGGAAATGAGGTTGTACAGTTTGTGTGAGTGTGTGGGATGGTTGGTTTGTGTTTTATGTGTCGAAAGGTGTCGTAGGTTAGGCAGAGGTGTATTATGAGGTGAGCAGATTGCTGGCTCGGCAGTGTGAAAATGAAAGTGGGACGTGCAACAAATGAAAGGTTCTATGATCTGAGAGTGGGTGGTTTAAAACAGGTAGACAGCGAGGTTGCATTTTAATGTGTGTGTGTGTGTGTGTGCGTGTAGGGTTTCTGTGTTGAGTTTTCTTGCCAATTCATAGCGTCATTCTGCTCTTGAATCAAACGTTCTCTGAGGTGTTAGCTGCTGTAATTTGTTGGATGAAGAGAGTTTGCTGATTGATGTGGAAGCAAAGCCATTTTGCGCAAGTGGACCAAGAACCAATCAAGATGGCAGTGAAAAAGTGCAGTATTACAGGCTATTTATAAAACCCTGCTCCTTTAAGTGAAGTGCTCTTGTGCACAGTAACATTAATTTTATGCATTCAAAACAAACACATACACATGCCTTTAAAATGAGCTGTTCAGAGAGGGAATGGATGACTGCTGTGTGGTAAACTGTAATGGCCACTGTGTGTGCCAAATCTGCTTGCAGTTACTTTATTGTGCAGAAAACACAACAGTTGACACTCAATAATCAAAACTGTATAAAATAAAAACCTGTAAAGGCTTTGCAGAAGAAAAAAAAATCACTGAACATTTAACATCTATTGAGCACAACACTCAAGTTTCAGTACTGGAGCGGGGAATAAGTCAGAGAGGACCTCGTTGCTACTGTTTTTCTAGCTTAATTTTATTATATAAATGATTTGTTTTTATTGAACAAACAATCACAAACAATTCGGCAGTGCAATCATGGCAGTACAAATCCTTGGCATACTGTGTGGGGAAGAGCGCTAACCTTCAAACAAAAATAATACACTGATTAAGTCACTCATTGTGTGTTTTCTCCAGGTAAGATGTGGCGGCAGAGGTCGGTGGTTCAGGCCTCTCAGGGTGACGGCCGGCCCTGCCCTTCTCAGATGGAGCAGTGGAAGCCGTGCCCTGTTCGACCCTGCTACCGGTGGCAATACAGCCCTTGGTCTGAGTGTCGGGTGGAGGTATGTCAATAAATCATAACATTATACCATTAATTATTAATCATAGTATCGACCTATGTCAGCCACACGGAATGCAGCTTTGACAGAGAGATCAATAAACACAACAGTTTGAGCCAAAAAGTGGATTTTAGAAGACAGAAATCTCAGCACCTAGCAAAAAATAATGGAGTCTTTAGTATTGATGAACAGTCCCATCAAATCCCAGCTCATGCAGTTATTTTGTAGGATGGACAGCGAAAATCAATCTAATGCACTTTTAATGCTGATACATTGCTGTAAACCAATACCTTTGCCAAGATATTTGGCAGCCCTTACACTTCATTTTGCATCGTGTGCCACCAGGTCAGATTATTAAAGTAGTCTGCTGCATCGCTTTATCACATAAAACTAAACTTTCCAAGCGTGGGTGTACTTTTATGGGAAGACAGGGAGACTTGTAACCTCTTATCGTTAATTTAGGTCATTTGTTCCTCTCAATTAACTCTATCAAATGTCCAATAATCTCAGCCTTCCTCGTACTTATGACTGAGAGAAACAGACGGAGAGAGGGAGACAATTTTTTCTAACTACAGTTACTGTCAGCTGGGGTCAGCCATTACCATTTATGCACAGTAATCCACTAGCCTGATGTCTGTAGGTCTTGAAAGTGGTAATTCTTAAGATTTCATCTCTGATATGGCTGTCTGAGAGTGAAGAGTGAATGAAATGAAATTAAAGAAAGTGACACTGGATTACACGCATTGTTTTCCTTTGAATCTCTTGTGTGTGTGCAGGCATGGTGGACCCCATCACTTACAATGAAAAGAACTCGCTTAATACTCTTAGTTAACTTAAATCATTAGACTTTAAGTCATTAATTTGTTTATAAAGTGATTCCATAATAAGTTAAAGGATAACCTCTGTATTTTTCAACCTGGATGCTATGTTTCCATGTCTTTATGTTGAAGTAATTAGGTGGGGACAACAATTTTTGAAATAGGTCCAGCTGTGATTTGGTTGAAATAAACCCTTAATTCACCCGTTAGATGTTAAAATACTCCACTCCTGATATTGTCACATCTAACGCAGTAAATTAAGGGTTTATTTTGACCAAACTAGAGCTGTGTGTGTTTTATGATGATGAACAAAAATTGATTCCTCTCTTCGGGATCCTTTCCATAATGTTGTCAGCCACTTACAATAACAATCTGAGCCTGTCAGTGGAAAAAACATTTAAGTGTACGTATTTTGATGGAGCACAATTGCCCAGGATTACTTTGCATCCAGCTTTGTGGCTGCCGGCTGTAGCAGTCTTGCTACATCTTGGACCAATTTCAAAAAATGTTGTCTCCATTAGTCACTTAGACACAAAAACATTGGAAAATAGGGTCCAGATGTAAAGATACCAAAGTTACTCTTTAATTTCAATGAAAGCGTTAATTTGATTCATGTCTGAAAAGGACAATAGAGTCTGAACACAACTTTAAGTCAGTGTAATGACAAAATGGCTTTCTTCAAGCATTACAATGTTTAGGTATGGTCAGCAGTGATTTATGTCCAACGATGAGACAGCAGTGTTTTTGTTGATTATCTAAATGAAACTGTGCCAAGACGAGTGTTTGAAGACTGGATAAATAATGAGGATGTGCAGATTTTAAATACATACTTGTCAAACTTTTTTTTTTTTAAAAGTAAACTACGGTGTGTTTAGAGAGCTGACTGTCCATAAATTAATTAATTAAATAGTGGATTAAATTACAGTGAATAAGGAAAAGTGAGTTTTACCTTCTTTACCTTTAACTTCATTGAATCTCAGGGCAGACATGTACATGTTTATCAGTCTCAGATTGCAAAGAGCTTTAAAGTGTCAGTAATATTTTACACAGTTAATGTTTTTATGCACTTGGTAAAATGCAGCACACATTAATAACATCACCATTTAAAATCCACTCATGGTATTGTAGTTTACACAAAAAAGTGATCATTTTAATAATGGTCACAGCAGACACATGAACAGATTCAGTTTCGGAGCCTTAATATGACTTTGAGTTATTGCTTAAAATAGCTAGCATAGCTATAAATTACCAGTATTAAGCTGTCACCAAGTGGCTGTAGGTTCATGTAACTCTCCTCTCTCGCTGGGGTAACTCATCATCCTCCTTCTGTGGTGTCCCTGTCCTGTCAGAGTGTGGTGTGTGGACACGGCATGCGCTACAGAAACCTCTCCTGCTTCGTGTCGGACGGCTCCAACGATGGCGAAGGCAGCCAGGTGGACGAGGAGCTGTGCAGCAGCCTGGAGCTGGCCGTCAATGGAGACAAACAGATCAGACTGAAAGAGGCCTGTACCCTCCCCTGCCCAGGTAATAATGCTGCTCCAAATATGGTCATTTTGAGCTTCCTGTGTTGCATGAGCAACCTTGCAAAGTCACGTCCAAACACAAGGTAGAGCAGAAGCAGTATCAACAAATTAAGGATGCTTGTCATTTGACAAATACGTCTACAGTCAAGATGTGTAAATCTCCCTCCTCTGTATCTAGATACATAATCTAATACAAAAATAATATCTAGAGAAATGAGATTACAATAATACACAAATGTTTATTTTAAATACTGAGGCAGAAATGTTCAGAAGAAGTCTTGAGAGTCAGTGACACACAAGATATTTTTAAGGCCAGTCCATAAGAAGGAGAATTTTCCACTGAAATGCTGCTGGTTGGATATTGTTTGCCTGAGCTCCTGGGTCAGTGTCATGTCCACACGTGAACATGGACGCAGTCAGTATGTGTGATAAAGAGGCACTAAGCTAAGACTTGTTTCATCTCAGTTAATGCTGAATTTTGTGCAACTGACACTACAATGCAATGCATAAATTGCATTGTAGAGACATCATTCCTGCACTTTGCCTTTTTTAGGGGTATTTTGTATTCACCAGTGAGACAGATATCGTGATGTATCATTAGATAATTGTTTACAATGTGTCTATTATCGCAGAAACACTGTATCGTGATACTGTTGTTATCATGGGCAATGTATTGTGAATCGTATCATCTGATGTGTTACTCTGTGATTCCCATCACTATTTAGAATTAGTATTAGCTGCTAACACTAGCATTATTTGAATTTGGTTGAATCTGTAGTTGTGCCTCAAAGTAGACAAACCTCTGACTCTTCAGTCAGTTCTGTCAGTTTCCTTAAACTAATCTTTGATCCTGAATTGCGAGGAACTGCTTCTTCACAATTTTCTTTTTTCATCTGGCTCCTGGTCTGCAGGCTGACTGATATAACATTGTACTCACCACCATTGCTGTGATACAGAGATTGTTGACACACAGAGTTCAGTTGAGCCATGAACATTAGAGTGTCAGACAGACTTTAGCTCTAAACAAACGCTGAAGTGAAATAATCCATTGCAACTCTGTTTTGTATTGCAGAGCTGCTCTCAGGTTCAACCAGCAGAACACAGAAGTCACCGCGCAATGCAAAACAATGTCAACACATGTCAGCAGTTTGTTTCATCTCAGAGCAGCCACTAAAAATACTTTTGTTACAAGGTAGATTTTATTATCTTTAACCAATAGCACTCAGTATCTATCCTGACCTCTAAAATGAGAGGTAGGAGCTTACCTGCAGGCAGATTAAATGGACTACATTATGACTTGTAGATACTTTAAAAGTGCAGTTTTATGCGAGTTAAATTTACTGGTAGCTACTGTATTTCATTGCCTGCAGCAAGTCAGAGACCCCTCTACTCTTCTCTGCCAAGGTTTCGTACTCCAAATGCAGATTTCAGTCTTCCAGGTTTCCCCATTTTCTCCCAGTTACTTGATGTCTATCCACAGTTTGTACCACGAAGGAGATGAAATAAAAGTCGACAGCCACTTTTTTTTTCACCTCCCAGTGAGAAGTCTCACATGAAGAGTGTAGAACACTAGTGCAGTGGTCAAAAGAAGGTCCCTCACAGGCCTCCCACCCGCGAACATTGTTAGTTGTGTTTGTTGAAGCGTCTGGCCAAGCCACAGGCGCTGCTGCTGTCAGGGACTATTTTCTGTTTTATGTGGAAGGCACAAACTATTTAGACCACCTGCTCTTTTACTGAAATAGACTGAGAGGCAGATCCAAATGAAAGCTGTGACCCCTTCAATTCAATTTATTCCATTTGTACAGTGAAGGCACACGGAGGCAAAGTGATTAAAACACACACACGTTGAGACAGAGATAAAATAACGGAAAAAAAGGGGTGCAATCAATAATCTGTGTGGGCGAGATAACAAAAACCCTCAGGGCTGATAAAAAAAAAAGACAAGATGGCAAGCTGAGCTACAGCCTCGGAATAACAATCTACTGTGCTGGGAATGACAATAGATTTTATGCATTTATTCACCTTACATATGAATGTAGATGCTGATTAAGAGGAGAACAGATTGAATAAGTGTTTTCTACGTTGATTATAGACATGGCTCATGTGAAACGTGGTGTGGTCCTATACTTGGCATGCTCACTGTAAGGCAGTTAAATGGCACATTTCATAAACAAATGCGATTCAAAGTGATTTATATATCGCATAAAAGCAACATTGAAAAATAGAAAGAAATTAAAGAGAGAAATAAATCGAAGGACAGCTTGCAATCATGACTGTGGTAGATTTATCACTTTTTGAAACAGCAGGTCTCTGACTGATAGACAACACCGGGCTTCTCATCTCTAGCTGATGACTGTCAGTATTTCTGGAGAAATGACAACTGTAATTAGCTGATTTTATCAGCCGTAGCTAGCTAACAGACTGAAGCAAAAGCTGTATGTCCTAGGAAAAAAATCAGATTAACATTGTGGAAGTCAGGGAACAAAAGAAGCAGCATGATCTTATATATCAATGATAATATTGTAATTAAGAGCTAGTTGCCCCCCGTATTATGAGTTTGGTAAAGAAAACATGTAAAATCAGAGTTTTATTTTGTCACATAACCCTGTGTACGCCCTACAGCCCTGTTTCTAACATACCTGTCTGTTCTTAACATTACCAGAGGAAAGGTTTTAAGGATGGGGACTAATCAAGGTCTTTTGGCAAATGCAACGTTATCGTGTGTAACATTGGCTGTCAGTTGCTGACAGAGTGTAAACTTCCCCAAATCCAATTAAGAACCGGACAGAGCCACTAACATTTCCAAGAACTCGAGAGGATCCAGGACTGGCTTCATGCCCACAATGGGTAAATACTACAGTATACAATACAACAGTTGCAGCTTCTCTTACAGCAGAGAAACACATTTTCTCTTTTCATTTGTCCTGTTGTGTGTTAAGTTTTGGGGAAGTGATTAAAAAAATACACCATCCTCTAACACCTTCGACACAAGTATCACCTCATGCACACCGCTTCAACATGTGTAGACATCCAAAGCTGTGCAGACCTGCCGTGATTAGTAACCGTCTCTAAGCTCTGAAAAGAAAGTTTTTTTAAAGCCTTGTGTGATATATTTCCTCTAAACTTTATATGCATAGTTTTTGAGTAGATAAGCTGTAGAACAAAACTCTCAAACACGACTGATGCCATGTGTCATTTTGTTGAAGCTTCCCAAAGCTCGTTAGTGCGCCATGTGTGCACACATTTTCAGCATGGGTAGCCTCAGCACGTAACAAACCCTCAAACCTGGCAGTGTCAGTGCACGATCGACCTGCACAGGATGACTCTTTTATTTCGGTGAGTGATTCGGTCTCGGCACCGTCTTTATGCTGAGCTGGACATCTGTTGTGATTCACATGATATACGGCCACGCAAAGCAAAACCTGTGAGATATTACACAGTACAGAGATGCACAGTTTAATTTAATTGCTGTAGTGGTTTATTGTCGTATGTTTAACAACGTTACCAACCCATCTGGCAGTCTGAGTCTAATGTTCCTTCTACTTTCTCCACATAAAGTAAACATTGAAAAGCAGAAGCGTATCAGATTTGCCCTCAGTAAACTGCAAGGCGCCATCTCCCTCCATCCTTCACGGTCACCTTCACACACAAACTCCACCTTCAAAAACTCTCCACACTCAGGAGACCACTGAGCTAGTTGCTTCTTGTGGACAGCTTCTTGGTTTTAATGTATCATTTTTATATGAATATATTTTTCCTATTTTGTGTCACTTATTAATATAACAAGACAGGGATTTAAATTACTATAAATTCCTTACTACCTCAACACCTCGCAGAGATAATCAGGCTTTAATTTCTCATGCTATCCAGTCTCATATCTTAGCAAGACATCTCCCTCTAAATCTGATCTATTGATGCTATTCGGTATTGATGCAAAATCAGCTTTTACATGTTAATATGCTGACCTGATGAATTCAAGATAACATACATTTTCTCTTTTAGATATACTGCTGCAGTTGGTTCTACTTTGCCTTTTTATTTTGTCATTTAAAGTGAACACGTCCTACACAGATGTTTCAAATGAAACACCTTCAAGCAACTCAAAGTTCAATACCCTTTACTGTCCTGCTACGCTTTTAATGTGAAATATCTGTTGGACTTGTTGTTGACAGTCGCTTGACATCAAACAAAAACTGAAAGTCGAAGCGATTGTAATCAATAAGTGAACAAACTCCAAACAGCAGATTGGTGATAATCTGCCAGATGTTGTGTAATGATAGAATGAGTGCTGCGTATATGCACTTTATCCTGAATTTACCATCTGAGCCATTATAGTTCTCATTGAGATCCGAGGTAAGCTTATCCTCTCCTAGAGGGGCAGATTAACAAAAGATTTCGACCATACACACTCTCAAGTCGAGTAGCTCATTTTTCAGTCTCCTCTCCCTCGTATCTTTCACACTGCTCCATGTTTAGTTGAGTCATGCTGTTATAGATCGTATTCCTTGACAATGGCAGCTTTCTCTGTGCAAATGAGACAAGAGGCAATCACATTAAACTCTTTATCCAGTAATGAGGAACAGTCCGCCTCTCTTGATGCTGTTTGTGCTCCAAGTCTTAATGTTTATTTCAAGTTAAAAAGAGACAGTTTTTTGATCCTGTGGTGAAGTGTCTGAAGTGTTTATGTCGACATGAATGAGCAAAAATAATGACGAAACATCATTTTTATGATGTGATTTTGCAGCCTTGCTAAAAAATAAAATAAAGAATTGTTAGGGGAAAAAACATGAGATTTTAAAAAAGGATTTTAAAGACATTTGTAGTTTGGATATAATAAATTCTAAAGGTGTGGAGGCTTTATGAAATAGTTTTGCAAGTAATTTAAGGTTTTCTTAGGTAGACGCAGCTTATGAGAATGTTTGTATCGTGTTTTTAAAGCCAGTTTTATCTACTGAAGCTCTTAACAGTGATAAATCCTCTTCAGCAGCAGTAAAAGCATTTATTAAGGGAGTAAAAGTAGTGGGAATTTGGCAACAACAGCAGTAAGCATTGTGTCTGCTGAGGCCTTCATCAATACAAGTACAGCAGCATATTGACTGCACGTTGATTAACTGGTGATCTCTCAGCATTGCAGTGCAAAAACAGCATGATCCCAGCTTAGCACCAAGGATGTCAACCCCAAACCCCAACTGGAAAAAAAAAAAATGGGGAGAATCTCACGGATGGGATTATCACTTCAAAGGTTGTGTCTGATGAGTTGTTGTCAGGTTTTGTGACAGAGGCTTGTCAGCTGCTGGTAGTGATGTAGCTTCACAGTGCAGAGCAGAGCAGACAGGTGAGCTCAGACCAACAGCTGCTGGACTCTTAACATCAGGTCTGCAGCTCCAACACTTTACTGCTCCTCCCAGAACCTCAACATGGTCTTTATATTGTCAGGATGCACCCTCGGTATTGTGCTGCACATGGAGAAGTGATCACCAGTTTCCTTTGGGTAAATAGGGCAAATATACAACATTTCAGTTAGAAGAGATGGGGAACTGAACCCAATTTATGATTCAGCCTGATAAGAGGGTTGTATTTTCACACAGTGCAGCTTAAATATAAATCTGTTATTTTCAGTGTCAGCAGGTCCCTGAAGGGAGAATTATTGTTACTTGCTTCTGCCAGAAGACAAAATACAAATGTGGAGTTCATTTCCAAAGTGCTCTGTGTCTATTTTGGTTCATCATTGATCGCTCATCATTCAATCTCTCTAAAATATAGAGCAGGAAAAATGCTGCCCTTCTTTCAACCCACAGCTCGTTTAAAAGCATCAGGGTTTGAATTCATTTTATATTTTAAGAGCAAGTGGCAAGTGTTTCCACTAGCGTATTTCTCATTTTGGAGGGGGGGGGGGAACTCTCATCAGATGTCTGCTGGTCCCTGAGATGGAAAACACTGAGAAACGCTGCCCTAGATAACAAGTCAGTCCAACCCCTTTTGCCAAACTGCAGGAGCACTGAAGTATCAAACGGCAATCAAAAGCACAGACTGTTTTCTGTGCAGGGAGGTACTGTAGTGTGATTTGGGAGGAAATTCAAGGGCTGTTTGTGCAGGACCGGGAACAGCTTGGGAATTCTGGCAGGTTGCATTCACACATGCACACGCACTTTCATGCACTGCCACCCTTGACCCATGTACTATTTCCCCTGCTGTTTGATGAGCTGCAGTAGTCAGCTGTGATCAAAACCAACACACCCTGCATTTGGAACTTACACCTTCTTCCTCCTGAAACTCTTCAAAGCATCTTAAACATCATGATACCATGATACAGATTCAGTATCTCTGGTGCATACCTTAACATCTCACCCAGATTAAACTTGTTTCATCCATAGATAAATGGGTAAAATATTGCTTTAATTCTGCCAAAGTTGAAGATCTGATTTCCCTCAGGACACACACTACAGCTGCAATGCAGATATTTTTGCATAGCTTTGCCGGTTCTTTAAAAGTAACATAAAAGGCAATGAGTAAAAACAAAAAGAGCGAATATAACAAGAGATTGAAAATAGAGAAAGTAAATTAATGTAAAATCAGAGTAAAATACAACTAATCAAGTAAATCTCGATGTGATTTCTGATTCTGTCAGCTAAATCTCCTCAGGCAGGCCCCTAATGGCAAAAACCTGCTCACCTTTTAGTCTTAAACTATGGAAGAGCCAACCTGAAGACCCTGCCTGAGGATCTGAAGCTGTGCACACTGGCTTACAGGAAATTAAAAGATTTGTGATATGGCTCAAGGCCAGACAGCACCATTTTTTACAGGTCATTGGGCTTTATTTTAAAACTGAACAGGTAACAGTGACAAATTGTCAGAGAGGCGTAGTTTAATTTATGAGGATTTAATTTCTGCCTGCTTTATTTATACCAAACTGGAAGTTCGGTGGTTGTTCTACTAATTGATTGATCGTCTGGAAACACATCTGACTCTGGTTTGTGGCGGTAAAGGCTTCAAGCTTAAACTAGAGTTTATGGCTCATCTCTGGTGCTGTTGTGTTTAATTTCAACATGACTGTTCTTTCTCTTTTTTAAAATCTAAGTGAGAGGTTTTGTGTCTTGCCTATTTTTGCACTTAGTACGTACTATATATTACTATATACTCAATTCAATAAATTTAAAATTGACTTATGTCGATGGACTATGATGTTATTGCTTGGAATCCAGTTTGTTGTTTTGTGAAATGAGAAAATATGTCAAAGATAAAGAATGATTTGTTGAAAACTAAATGTGAGAATAACTTACCGTCTCTATATTGCTGTTAAACAGGGATTTAACTTATGACTTTTCTCATAATGAATGAATCTGACGATTACTTTTTGTTTCTGATTAATCAGTGATTGTTTAGCCTATAAAAGATAGTGAAAAAAACATCCATCACAACTTCTTTGTGTCCAAGGTGACGTCTTCAAATGTCTTGTTTTGTCCAGCCAACAGAATATTACAATATATTCAGTTTACAGCGATATAAGCCAGAGAAAAAGTAAACCTTATATTAATGGTCCCAATTATGTGTTCTGTCTCTTTGTAGGTGAATGCTACCTGATGGAGTGGTCAGACTGGAGCTCATGTGTGAGCATCTGCGTCAAGGGGGCCGGCGTGGATTTTGGTTCTGTTCAAGTTCGCTCTCGAGCCGTGTTAGCTCAGGAGCCTGAAAACCTGCAGCTGTGTCCTGACCAGGCTTGGGAGTCTCAGCCCTGCACAGGTGAGCAAACTCCCTTTGACTAGTGAACCTGCAGTGCATGCAAATTAACTTGCAGCAAGCCAGCAGCCCCAAAGTCTGATTCATTTATCCTTTTACCCTGCCGTCACGTTCCAAATACACATGATCATGTAGAGAGGAAGTCAGTCTTAGCTTGTGTGGAAAGACGGGAAACACGAGGGAGAGCTCGTCAGTGCATCATGGGGCTAACACAGAAAGACACTTAGATTCAGGGTCATACCTGCAGGCTATTTAGTCTTCTATCTATCTGAATGTGCACGTTTGACTGTCAAAGGAAACTGGAACGCCAGAAGAAACCCACAGAGAGAAGATCTTGAGATTGAGGAGAAGGGATTGAGGACAAAGCTGTACCCTAAATCAGGGGGTATCTACAACTAAACCAGCACTAAGCGCTAACCACCATGCTCGCTTAGTTTTTCCTCGTTTACACTGGGTCAATTGGCATTCTCCCAGATGGGATTTCTTCAGTCAGATCTCTAAACAGAGGAAACCCCCACACTCATTTGCTGTTGTGATATCTGCGTCTCCCCGGGCGCGTTAATCACCCATTAGGTGCAATATGGGTTGTGAATCACTACCACAAAAAGCTCGATATCAACACGGTAGCCATGGGCTCCGTCTGTAGAGAAGCCACCCTCATCCCATCCTCTCCTCCCTCGCCTCCCACGCTTCTTCTCCTCCCTCCCTGGCTACCGAACACAGCCCTGCAGCAGTCTTCACCAGCCTGACCTGGTTTCACAGCATCTCTCCAGGCACAGGGGGGAGGAGTGGCCCAGCCAAGACCAGTGAAGGCGGAGGAGGAAGAGAGAGCGGAGGGAGGGGAAGATGGAAGGCGGTGACTGAGAAAAGGAGGCTAGGGACAGAGGGAGACAGATCAAATAGGTACATTAGAAATGGCTTGTGGGGGCGCCCTGGTTGCCTAATGGTTAAAACAGATACCGCATAACCTCTTAGATTTCCAACCACAGGATCTCTGTAGCATTTCAACCCTTTCTCTCGACATTTTCTGTCTCTCCCTTTTGTATGCTTCTGTTGTCTTTATCAGAGCTCTGTTTATCCCACACATTCACATTCAGCTAATAGCTAATTGGACCAACATGTCCGTTTTTAAAAATATTTATGATGTTAGTAGTGATTGAACGTTGTCTGTAGTTAAGTCATTTTTCCATTGACATCACTATTCTGCATCTGAAAAGGAAGAAAAACTAAATTCAGACATTTAAATGTCAGTCGAATGAAATGAGACATCAGCCTATTCACAATATACAATATACATTGATTGTTTGATTATACTTTGATATCAGCATCATCACAAACACTCCATTTGCCACATCACAGAAAATCAAAAAATTAAGACAAAAAACAAAGATGCAAACATTTAAAATAACATTACAATCACAGAAGACAGTATTCATGGCCCTTCACATACATTTGATGTGGGATGAAGCTCCATATTTAAGTCTAGGATTGACTGGTGTACCTTGTTAAAATGAGAAATCCTGTATCTCCACTTTGATGGTAACACTTTGTTTTCACTGTTGAAGACATGGTTGTGGTCAGAGACAATGTTATCTGCCAACTTTAATATGTTGTTATGTTTGACTGATTCATAGACTTTCTCAAGAGTAATCGCCAAGCAGGTTTTCATTTGGTGGAGGAGTTTTGACATGAAAGTGCTGGACAAACATTTGTACCATGTACTATTACAATACCGAAGGACAAGAGAAAAATCAAAAGAAGAATTTGTGTACTTGCCGCAAAAGTCTTGTTTGTTTGCAGACAAGTTCAACAGCTTGGTACAAAGAGAACATTTATACTGGTGTAGTTTTGCTTTTTGGAGAATACTGAGAGGCTAAATCCATTTTAGCTGTGCACAGTGCTTAGTACTAACATCAGCATGTGAATATGCTCACTAAAAATGCTAAAATGCTGATGTTTAGTAGGTTTATTCACTATCTTGGTTAACATTACTAAACACAGCTAAGGATGAAGGAATGTCATTAGTTTTGCAGGTATTTGGTCATAAATGAAAGTTATTTTTAACCTGATGATAGTTCAAGATGAAAATGGAAGACGGACATGGAGATGACCAAAGAACTCATCCAGTGTACAACATGAATATCTAAACCACATTTCTTGGTTATTCGATTCAACAGTTGTTGAGGCATTTAACTCGTAACCACAAATGTGAACCTAATGTTGGCAAATTCATTGGCAATTAATATGTCTGCATACTTTTATGGCAAACCATTGAGTGGATGTTAAAATATATTACCGGATAACTGAAAACGTTGATCTGCTGGTGGCGCGAGCGCAGCTTTAAAGTGAGAGATGAGGTTTGGCTCGACTCCATACATTTTTTTTCGGCCCCTGACCAGCAAACCTGAATGTTAGTTACTCTTTTCATCCAGTAGCGACCAAATATTAATGACTTAGCATGACAGCTCCGCCTCGTTTGGTGTGGGAATATGTGTAACAAGTACACTGTAAATCATGTTAGTGTGAAAGTGCTGGTAACACTTAATAATAACCATTATTAATAAATGGCAACAATTGCTTAATAGATGGTATATAAAGCTATTTATTGATTGGTAACAGTGAAAAACATAGTAGCTAAAGTTTAATTAACTTTAAATTTGCCATTTATTATTGATGTTTATTATAAATTGTGAGCAAAGTGCGATATGAGTAAAAAAGTCTATTTGTAACTGTGGTTGTAATGAAACTTTTTTTTTAAGTCAATGGGTTTGAAAATCTACTCCATTAGTCGTTACAGAGACTTTCAGTTATGTCTCAGAAACCTGTGATGTTTTTGAGCTGACATTATTTCTGCTTCCAGAGCGGCTCTTCCTTTGAGAAATGTTTCTATAGTAGTAAAACTCCAATCTGCTCGTAAAAGATGGTGGGAAGTGCCGCTGAAGTGAGTGATTCAACGATAACTTGACACATTTGAAAAACGGCCTCAGCTGCACCACAGCGAGGAAAAAAAGGGAAGAAATGGGAAAAGTGGAGAACATAAAGGGTGAATTTGTCTGAGCAGCAGACAGATTGTCCCATGAAGCCTGCAGATAGAGCTGTGCCATCGACTGGAGCAGTGATACTGTACCCAGGCCTGTGGAGAATAGATCTTTCCTTTGTTCAAGGTTAAATTGTTCATTTAAGCTCGCCGAATGGGCCAGACTGATGATTGGTTACACAGGACTCCTTTGGGAAATATGGTCATTTACTGCACTGATGGAGATATTGATAAAGTCATAATAGCATTGATAGAAAGTCATTAAGCAAAAGCTCTTACTGAAGATTAAAACATTGAACTGGACCCCTCTGTGAAGACACACTGATGGTGATATTATACGACAGCAGCCTATTATACATCCATAACTTAGCAGCTGCTTTATTAATGTGTCACGCACATGATTAATGGTCTTCACTGCAGACTCCCACTGTAGAGTCTGTATAGATGTTTATTGTTTTTTTATTTTTGCTCTCAGGGGGCGAATGTTACGAGTACAAATGGTTCAGCAACGGAAGCGCCAGCCGCCCTTTGATCTGGTGTCAGCGCTCCGACGGACTCAACGTCACCGGTAAGGAACTCTTCAGTCTTGCGTTATAGTACATCAGCTGTTTGGAGAATTGGGCCAGTAAGTCAGCTCACTTGTGAAGAGTATGATGAGAACAAAAACACACATTTTCCATGTATGTCAAACACAAGTTCAAGGCCGAACAGTCCCCTTTAAGCCAATCAAGCCAAAATCAAATACCCGATAGCTCTGTATCACTCTAAATTTTAAACCACCGTAACTGCTTAACCATAATTTAAGCTCACCAGATCTAGGATCCGCATCAAATTGTATTCACTCGTAGATACCAGCCACCTGATTACATCTGATTGCTTCAGTCAAGATCCATGCATTGTTCTCTGAGAAATTTACGAAAATGTCCAAACACCGATCTCACAATGTTACAGAAAGTGAGAAAAAAAATCCTGGATCCGCACCAAAAGTTAATGGGATTGATTCCCATCCTGCATCCAAGTTTTGTGGAAATCTGTTCAGTGGTTTTTGTGTAATCCTGCTGACAAACCAACAAACAGACACCTGCGAAATCATAATATCCTCGGTGTAGGTACTTTGCCACACAAAGTAAGGTTTAAATAGACTGTAGTTTCCCCTTTTTTTAATGTTTGCTTTTAATTCTTGTGAATTACTGGCACCGACTTTTTTTTTATTCTCATGGAATAATCTGCTGATTATTTTCTCAGTTGAGCAGTTTGGTCCATGAATAGTGAAAAGTGCCCATCACAGCTTCCTGAAGGCCAAGCTGACACATTCAAATTGCTTGTTTTGTCTGAGCAACAATGCAAAAACCCAAGATATGTCAGTTTGATATTACAATAGATCAAGAAAACTGGCAATTATTCACACTAGGGAGGCTGGAACCAGAGATTTTTTGGCATTTATTAACTCATCGGTTTTGAAATGTATTCAAAGGAGGAAAAAAAAGGGAAAAAAACAGCTTTTCATTGACCTGACTTCATTCTGTAGACACACAACTGGTGGATTTTAAGTAGACCTTGCTTTATTTTACAGGGTCAGCACAAACGGTATTCAGAATGATAAGTAGCGTGGCTGAATTGATCTCAAAAGTGAGAAGCTGAGATGTACCAGCAGCACTAAGGCTCAAATAGTAAGTCTTTTACGTAGGAGGTCAAAATGTACACAAAATATGCCAGAAATATAACAAACCATTCTAAAAAAAAGGGAGTCTTGTTTCTATAAGTAGTGAAGGTGGTGGGCGATGGCAGCCTGTACAGCTCTTCATCCCTGTATAACACATGAACACGTGGTTACTCACTTAAAATAGTTTCAGAAATAAACCTGGCTACAGTACATCAGCTATACTGAACTTTAGATACAGTTTTTTCTTGTAAAAATGTATGAATGTGCAGGCCGTGATATATACGAAAATGTTTGCCTCTACAAAAGCACACCCATGATGTTGATGTTCGTTGTATTCCTTTAAAAACATGTTGTACTCTGTTTGATTCTATTTTCTTTCTCCCTCAGGTGGTTGTCCTGCCATGAACCCTCCAGTGGACAACAGCTCCTGTGACCCTCCCTGTCTTATGCCAAAGTCTTTCTGCAGTGAGGTGAGCAGCGCTTTGTTCTCATCTGGCCGATTCAGCAGGAAAAACAGAATAAAAGGAAAATCTTATAGAGAAATATTCGGTGTGCAGACAGAGATGCACAATAAAAATGGAGTAAACAGAATAAAAACAATAAAAAAGAAATAAACCTGAAAGCACATGTCCTCTGATGAATGGCAGCCTCTGTACTCACTGTGACACACCGCTGACAGAATTGAATTTGAATGCAGCGGGGAATGAAATGATGGCAGCATGAAGATGTAAAACCTATTTTCCTGTAGTGTCAGTCAACTGTGCAGCATCGAAACCAGGATAATAAGTTTAACATCCATAAGATTCAGCAGCTGCTAAATCTCCAAAGTTTATCCATTTTCATAGCTTTTTGTTTTTTCAATACAGGACGGTTATGAGCTGTATCAGTTGGTCGAGCCAGCAGACGTAATAACCACAGAATAAGCGGGTCAGAATGATCTGATGAAAATCAGGCTTAGGACCTCTGAGGTCACGGCGTCAATCCTGCATCATAAATCTAAATCAGTTGTCAGTTTATTGCGTACACGTAGCGAAAATAAACACAGTTTAATACAACAGTCCAGTACTGATTCAGCTTTATGGGCACTGTGGAGGCTGTAGTTTGGGGTGCTGACAGGTGTTTCCAGGGTTGGATAGTAACAGTACATGTAATTTGGATTATGTAATCAGATTACAACTATAATCTTAAAATATAACTATTTTAACATCATGAAGCTTGTTTTCTTACATACAAATATGACGAATACAGTCTACAAGTAAGTTACTCCTCTAAGGTTTGTTAACGGTGGCTTCACTAATATATGTTTCACTTATTAACAACAATTATGGACTTTTTGTTGCTTTTTATGAATAAGCAAGTGTTCCTCTTGCATTACAAAAGCAAAGTCCTCCACGTGGCCTTTGATTAAATAACAGCAGCAACAAAAACTTCTATAAAAGAAGCAGTATCCCACATGTTGTAGCATACACACACTGCGCATGCCGTATTTGAAAGGGTAATTCGATTTAAACAGTTGCTAAATGCATTTCATTTTTATATTGAAAATGTATTGAAATGTTCAAGAGAAAAAGAACATTTGTGGCGTTTTCAATTTTGTTGTATGAGGTGCAATATTCTCAATGCTGGATTTTTTAAGTAATCCAAAAGTATCCAAAGTAGATTATATTATTTGTAGGACTATGGATTATTTCACTAATCACAAAAATTGTCTTGTAATTTGGCTTCAGTAGCTGACAACATTTCAAAGTAATCTGACCCAACCCTGCGTGTTTCTAATATTTTGTCAACCCCACTTATATCAATAGAGGTAAATAGCAGAAACAGCTCTCTGTATAATGAATAAAGCTCACAAACATGCTGTGAAATGGTTTTGTTTTTTATTGTGAGAGATGAAGCTTTTATCTAGATTGAAAGAATCAGACAGAGACAGCACACACAGATGCAGCTGAGGACGTACAGGGGTCAAACTTGTGACCAAACAGTAACAAGTTGGAGAACCCTAACATACAAACATCCAGGGCCTCTTCCAGTGATTCACTTCCATGATGACATGGCCCAATACTCCCTTGATGTATTGTGACTGCAGTGCAATCCAAACATGATTCTGCGCTGCCCCCTGCAGGCCGGCATCTGCATGTGCGAGGAGGGATTCACAGAGGTGCTGTCGCCAACTGGGCAGCTGGACCAGTGCGCCCCCATCCCCATCCTGGAGATCCCCACAGCAGGGGACAAGAAAGGGGATGTGAAGACCAGTCGTGCCATTAACCCCACCCTGCCCACCACCATCCTGCCCGGACGCACCGGCCGGACCTGGTACCTGCAGCCCTATGGACCAGGTCAGACCACATAACACATTTTAGCTCAGATCCACCAAAATAAAAACGACTGCTTCTCTTCTTCGTGCTCACAGAAATTAGAAATATGAAAAATACAGGGGAGACAGTGTTGTTGCTGTCAAGTGAAAACCTTTTCATCTTTTAACTGTCATGTTAAGGAGAACTAACCCTGCCTTAATGTTCCCTTCAGATGCTCCTATTTTCCAGTTGTCAAGTCGTAATTATAAAAACCACCACATTAAAACGCTTCAGAAACAGAAATGTGGAGGAAGTCAAAAGGATGCAGACGTTGTTGGGTTATATTTTGGGAAATGTTACAAAATGTTTGACAGTATAATTAATCTTTTCCGACAACAAAAAAGTAGAAATAAAACTCATCCAGCCAATGATGACTGCAAATAGAGTCTGTATTTACTGCAAATGTGCAATTACTTGCAGACAAATAGTTATCCTGCCAAGATCAGGGTCAGGAAAATCGTCGCACATCGTTTCCACAGTTCACACTCACAGTCATGACCTGAAAATCTGTTTATGCATGTAAAAGTTTTAGGTCAGGAACTTGTTTTTAAAATATTTCCACTTTTGCCGCTATTTTTTCTCAGTGCCCACTATGTCTTTAAGTTTATCTAAAAGGGAAAAGACTCAATTTTCTCAACCTGCAGAGCACCATGTAATCCTTGAGGTGAAGTTGGGAGGTTTTCACGAGACAACAGCAGACTTTACTTTCAGATTGTGTTCGGCAGATTCAGCGTTGACAGGGTCTAATTAACACGAGGTCCAACACATTTGTACTTGCAGCTGTGCATGAAATAAAACTTGACACATTAAAAACAAAGATGCATCAGACATGTTTTCAGTCTGTTCCACTCTGCTCTGATGCATGTAACTTATCAAAACTGCTGCTACATTAACATTTGAGAACTGCATCTGCACAGAGCGTTGAGAGCAGCGGAGCATGACAGCAACAGAAACATTTAGGATGCAAGAGTGCAGAACAGATTGAGTTAGCGTCTGTCAGGAGCAGCTACTTCCACATTCACACATCATCACGTACACAAACCCTTGTATCGTTTATCTTCCAAATGTTTGCTTGTTTTGGCAGCACACTTCTTGCTGTAATACTTCATGACATGTTTTTGCCTTTTGAGAAAGATAAAGGAGAGACTTGCTGTATAATACAGCCTGCAATTTTCTGTGTGATTTCATTGTGTGAATCAGGTACCGAGAAAATACTTAACTTTTCCTACTGGTACTTACGTAGGAATGAGGAGATAACAAAGGAGTAACAACTGGGAACTTGTGAGAAATAGAGAAAGTATTTTTACAAATACTGAGAAATAAAGCTGATGTTTGGGGGGGAAAGCAAAATCACTGATAGAATGTATTTGACAGTTAAACCAGATAAGATAAACCAACATGCAACATCCTCTCACATAATGTCCTGCCCATTACATTATCTGATTGGTATCAAATAAATGTAGTGGAGAGGAAGTATAAAGTAGCAGAAGAGGGAAATAGTACCTCAAAAATGTACGTATATCGGTTCCAAATCCAAATCAGTTATCCGTGTTATCCTTTATTTCTAATGATCTTTATTATCTTGTATCTGTATCATAAAAATAATAGAATGATATATTCTATATTACTGGATCATAATTAGCGATGCATTGAACGTTAATGTTGCTTCTGGTAAATGTGGAGCTAATGGATTCATCCATGAAAATGCATCATCATTTAATGTATAACAAGGAACTTTAAAGTGGTTATGAAACAGTCTCAATTTAATATTGATGCCTCTATATGACCTACATTAGCAAATAAGACCATCAGTGAGATGATTGATTTCTTAATAGTTATTGTTAATACCTGCCACCGGGTTGGATTGTATTGAAATCACAGCATTACTGTTGATAACTTTGACTTTAGCTCGACAACATTTCCATTACCGAGCAACTAAATATGTTAACTGTCGGCTTACGTGTAGCCTTGATGTATGACCGGCGCTAAAACAAAGTTTACTGTGTTTCTCCATCGTGTTATTACAGGTATTAATCTTACATAGCCACAAATAGATACATTACCTCATTGCTATGTATCCTGCAAACAAGCTGTGTTTAAAGAAGAAAAATAGTTTTAAAAATAATGTGTCTTCCCTTCATCTGCTTTAAAAAACAAATGCTCCACTAGCCAGATTAAATTCTTTAATACCGGAGGCGGTGGTGATACTACAGGGGCCGTCTGAATCAATAAAAAATGAAAGTTTCTTTTGGCCGATTTAATTAGTTGATTATATTATTTTGTATGAATCATCTGACTGGCAAAGTAAAGTGTAATTACCTCAAAATTGTACTTAAGTACAGAACTTTAGTAAATGTTCTTAGTTACAGTCAATCACTGGTACAACTACTCAAAAAAGTAAATACCAGGTATTTCTCCTTTCCTCTAAAATGTCCAGTCTTTCCTCTTTTGTATCTTCATAGTTTTGTTCTCTTCACTTTTAGTAGTAGAAGGAGCTTTTTTTTTATTAGTACCTGATTCATACGATGAAATCACAGTTAATTTGCCTGCTGTATTATTAGAGAGTGTTAAAATTGATAAATAGAGGCAGCAATGTGTTAAAGTTTTCTGAAGCTTTCACAGAATGAATTGTTGCAGCTTCTAGTTGTTAGCGTGCTGAAGTGTAAACAGACAAACTGACGAGCCTCCTCCTCCACAGATGGGAAGCTGAAGATGTGGGTGTATGGTGTAGCAGCCGGAGCCTTTGTGCTCCTCATATTCATAGTGTCTATGATATACCTAGCTTGGTGAGTTGACGAGTTTAATTCCCCCTATTTATCATCATCATCCTCATTCATGTGACCAAGCCCTCATTTTTCCCTCCGTTTTGAGTTAAAGCACCGCCCCTCCACCCTCACATCACCGTTTTTGTTTGTCTTTTATTTCCTTCTTGCCTCCTTCATGCCGTCCTCTTGTGAGAGCAGCAGCTACTGTGCCAAGGTGCATCGCTCTCTTAAGGCCCAAGAGTCTGACGCCAATGGGACGGCAGTCTGGGTGGGCCAAAATGCACATGAGATGATTTACACCTGTCCCGATTGCCAAGAGCTGGCTGAAAGCAGCAGCAGCTAATGAGGACGTGGAGGGTTCACCCGACACAGCCTCCAGTATAAGTACCTGCAGTCCTTGACCTTTCCCCGTGACCTCTCTAAAAGTGTCACATGTCCTGCCTGACTAGCTGAGTGAAGGTGCTGGTGCAGGTGAGGACAAACCGCCCACAAAGATTTCGTTTTAATCCTTGTAGATTTTTTTAGAGCGTGTAGGCCAAATAGATGTAGTTTAACTGTTGAAGTAAAGGTCTTTGACTTGATCAGTAGTTTAGATTTGTTTTTGTTTATACCTACTTTTAAAAGGGACCCATATCTGATCAATGTGTTCATACCAAAACTCTCAAAACAAGCCACACATTTACACAAATCACTGTTGAAATAAGCTCACACAAGTCCAGTTACCATCACAATAGGCAATAAACAAAAGAGGAATAACGATTACTTTCTGTAGTACGGTATATTTACATGTGGGTCAGGTGTGAAAAATATCTTTTAAGTACTGACTAACAGTGGTGGAGGAAGTATTTATATCTTTTACTTAAATTGATAGTTTAACATTACAGGAAATTGACTTATTTGCTTTCTTGTAGTGATTTGGAGCAGAAGATTGTGAAATATGAAGGTGTTGCCTGAAGACGCTTAGCTTAGCATAAAGACTGAAAGCAGGAGAAAATAGCTAGCCTAGCTCTGTACAAAACCACCTGCTACCAGTCTTAATGCTAATCTAATCTAACTGTCTCCCGCTTCACAGACATGATAATATCATTACTCTCATCTAACTATCAGCATATCTCCCAAAATGTTGAACTATTCTAGTAAAAGCAGAAATACTCAAAAGGCAAGATACTCAAATACAAGCAAAGGTCCTGCATTCGACAGATAAATGTACTTAATGTATCAACAGTTAATATTTCCTTCTGAGCTGTTGTAGGTGAAGTATAAAGTAAAAATACCCAAGTAAAGTTCAACTTCAATACCTGAGTACATGTAATGAAATTTTTTTTTAAAAAGTACCAAAATTTCTCATTTAAATAATAATTTCAGACTGTAATTTAGGAAAAAATGTTTCACTGTTGCTTTGTGTGAAGATAAAACCCAAACACTGAAGCATGATGAATCTATATTTATATCTGATCTATATTTTAAGATAATGAAAATGTAGCTTCTTCATCAGATACTCAGGTCAGGTCAGATAAAAGTTACTCTCATGGTCCAACTGGCAGGAAAACATATTACATAACACCCATCTTGTCATCAGTATTGGGTCCTTTTAACAAGAAGGTGTAAACAGAATATTAGCAAAGCATAGTGTCCTAATCTGGATGTAATGACACCGTGTCTGTACAAGCACTGTTATTTTAATTTACATCCTCACGGGTATGTTAATGTATTTGTGCAGCTCTCCAGTTGAACAACTTTACATGTGTGAATATAGATTTGTCAAAGCTGAAGTATAAGCACAGATCTGCTAACAGTACAACAGCAGACTGACAGAGGTAAGGAGATAAAGGAGAGTCGAGAGCTGAATTTTACTACAGGGACTCATTTCTGTCCCACAAATTAAATCTAAATCGACAGACTTTGAAGTCTCTTTAACTCTAGCATGATGTCACGTTGCCCTCTGGTGGTTAAAAGAGGAAGTAGGGCAATTCAGTCCCCTTTATTTCCCTCCTATTTAATTTCCTGCCAAAATCAGGAGCTCGTTATCCTTTTTACACATTCAACATAAAGATGTCATTTCTCTGTATTCTGCTTTGAACAATTATATAAAAATAATTTACGTCTGTAATATTAAAGTATTTTTAGGTTTTGGACTGTTGATCAACCAAAACAGGCTGTATAGTGAACATACAGTACATGTTTATTATGCCCCATTCAGCTCTGAGAAATTTTGAAGGATTTTTAACTATTCTGTGAAACGTTGTGGACTAAATGATAAATTGAGATGATAGTTGGCAGATTAACTAATAATGAAAATAATTTTTAGTTCCAGTCAGTATTCGTGAACATGAATAACTTTGCCAAAGCGACAGAGATAAGAGCCTGAATGATATGTGTGGTAGCAGAAGACTTTGCCTGAAAGTTTGCGGATGTTGTGAGTTTACTCTGCAGTGATTTCATCAGCTCGTCATCACAGAAACTATTCAGAGAAAAGTCCCCCGGGTGCTCCTCTGATTGTCTTTACCAACTTTCCCGAATATTCTTTTTGAAGCAGCTCAATACTCCAGAGGCCATTACATCACATAACTCTGTACTCGTTGTGCTGTGGGAGAAAGTTTGGAGAAAAGTTTTAATGTGTAGAAATATTAATTGGACTGTCCTGCAATGATAAGTGGCTGAAACTTTAGATACAACATTGGATTAATTAAAATGTGATAATCAATACGGCACAACTGATTATTAACTTTAAAGTCTTTCACAGCCTTTCTGTTGAGGATATAAAATACTATATTTCTGAGTGTCTTAAATTATACCGCCATTACTTTGAGACACAAGCTGGTATTTAAAGCAGCACTGACAGCTCGGAGAAGTACAAAGGTAGAAATCATGCCGTCTTCCTCTAAAGGTGCTTTTTTTCTCCCTGGAGGCCTAGTAGGAAATGTCTGGCATGTGCACAGAGTTTGCATGCAAATTAACTTACTAATAACCTTTAATGCTCTTAGATCTAGACGTCTGTGTCCTCTGCACATGAAACGAACTGTTTGTCAGTATCCTTTTCTTGTTTTAATAGACAAGTCTAGACCGTCTCACTGTTTGTGATGTTTTTAAATAGTGGAGATTTGTTTTTAGCTCTTAAACAGTCAAGTTATGTCAAACACAGAAGGTCAGCTGGCTGTTTTGAAACTGAAATACCTCAGATGTTTTGGATGATGCAAGGGCTGGTGATATTCTATATTTGTGTTTTTGTCAACAGATTCCTAGAAAAGACCAACAACGATATGATCTTACTAGAAAGTATTATCTGTGAAGCCATAGCCTGATATATCTTATTACTCTTACACATCAGTAAATAACACTGTTGCACTGGTGAGATGTTCCTTCATTACCATAAAAACAAACACTGTAGTTTTATTTTGACTCAGTCCCACATCAACGTCCTGCTAGAGCACAAGATGTGTCTTAATCCACCGCTGAAAATAGCCCACAGCAAATACTCTATTTGCTCCAGAAAACTACAGTGTCGAGCTGTTCTGGGAGTCCTTTTTAAAAATAATAATAATAGTAAATAATACCTTCAGTAGACATGAAGGGGCTGAGGTACTGAGATTGTTGGTTGTGGTCTTTGCATGGGATTTGTTGACAATAAGAATATAGAATACTAAAGCCTTATCCTTTAATGTTTGGTCATTTATTCGTGATTATCATCATCACATCGGGATTAGAGACTAATAGGAAGCTCCACTTTTAACCTCTCTTAACCGGGATAGTCATTTTTCTCATCCTAAACTGGCAATAGACAAGTTTTCTGCCTTAACATACCATTATGAGGTAAATGTTGCACAGTGTAATGGCTATAGAATAATGACACCATCAGCGTTTATATTACTTCCCTATAAAATCCGCTTTCACTATGCAATCTTGTCTGCCGCCGGACACAAAATCTCCCGGGAAAATTAAGTCTGACTGGCACCATTTCTATCTGCATTCATGCCTCCATTCTAGATTAAATGAATGCATAAAGTCACTTTGCGTCCTGCGTTGTTAGTAGCTGCTTGCGACAGCAGCACCAACAATAATACCACTCGGAAACACTAGTGGGTGGAAAAGTTGACAGCAGAGTCTAGAAGGGTAAAAAAAATATATATCTTCCCAGTTCTGTATAGAAATAGCAACTAATACAAATAAAAAAAATTGTCCCTGATGTAGAAATCACTCCCCTCATCCCTGTTTTCCATAATTACCTCCATGTTTACCTGACACACAGAGTATCGGGTGCAGTAACAGCATGGTAAGTGTCGTAGTTTATACTGCCGTTCTTGCCACTCTGACTCTGTTTTAATCTTTCCTCACAGCAAAAAGCCAAAGAGACCTCAGAGACAGAGGCAACAAAACAACCGACTAAAACCTCTGACTCTCGCCTACGACGGGGACACGGACATGTAGTCCCCCGGGAGACGCTTCACCGAGCACTTCACCTGTCATAGAGACCCACTTCATCACAGCCATTACAGTGAGGGACATGGATGTTTGCAGCGTGAATGGACACGTCACAGAGCGGAGAAATTACAGAAAATCCTCTTAGTGGAGACACTGGTGGGCTTTTACCATTTCAACTAAAGCTCCATTCACTCCCCCTTTTGTTTTCTTAAAGTATTTTCTTTTGCTAGAGCCTTCGTGACCTCCACCGTGTTCAATGAAATGCCTTTTTTGCCCCCCTACACGTCCACACTTCTGTAAAGAAAAGACTCATTTCAGTCAGAGGAGAGAAAAAAAAAAAGCTGGGTGCTGAAGAGAGACCCAGCTCTCCTGCTGTCTCTGAACATGGCAGCACAAGCTCCAACTCTTCCCCCGCGCTTTTCTGCTTGTCCCTAAAAATGCTGAGTAGCTGGAGGCTTAGGATGCTCTGACGGTTCGTACGTTGCCAAAAGTCACCGCAGGGAAGAGGAGGAGGGAGAGGAAAATCTCCATAAAAAGGTTTGGATTCCTTTTTCTCAATCCTCAACTGGGTTTTGACTCAAATCTCTTTTACAGTCTTGAACAAAAGGGAGGCATTTCTTCTCTTCTTTTTATTTTTTTTTTCTTCGAGGCACACAGGCCTGTGTTTGTGGGATAAACTGATCTGTACGATGCTGATGGAGGAGTTGCCTGCAATCAGTTGGTTCATGGAAACTACTGCCTGCCTGCCTCCACCCTTTTCTTTGTTTCAGGCTCTACATTGCACTATATTAGTGCAGCATGATATGCACATGTGACTTCTACCTTCTATTGCCATAAAACACTGCCTCTTCCACAGACTAAACCATACAGCAGAGGAACAGCTACTGTAACGCGAAAACATTCGAAGGAAAACAACGGCAACAGGAAAAGATGTTTAGATGTGTCACATTCTACAAAACAGGTGTGAATCTCAAGTAAATATATGTATAGATTTTATTTCTCACAGCTGATTTCTTTTCTTTTCTTTTTTTTTTTTTTTTTGGTTGTAGTAAAGTACCTTTTGTGGTTTGTAGATTTCGTCTGGTGTTATCACTTTATTTCTGCCCAGATGCAATTAAATGATATCAAGAGGTGACTTCTTTTAACGAATCGCCGGCTTTAAACTTCTTTTTAATCATAAAAAATTCTTTACTTTTTTTTTTACCTGCAGTAGTACATCGAGGAAAAACTGACATTTTCCAGTGATTAAAGAAAAAGACCAATAATTTTAAACCATTCATGTCACGCAAACGTCATTTCTGCCTTACTGACGATAACTAAATACTAACAGTCCTGTAAACAGTTTTAATACTTGAATGGGCCATACATTATACACATAATTAAGACTACATTTATGTTTCTTCGAGGTCTCTCAGCAAAGTATACGTCAAGAGTTTTTAAAACTTTCTCATGTAGTAATCCGTATAGGTGCTCTATTGTTTCACACTACATGAGGTGAGATATAGTTAAAAAAAACAATCTGTACAAACAAAATTAATTCAACATGTTAATAATAAGAGAACACGCTTCTGCTGAGTTCAACGTTAAAACAAACTGGTGTGGAGAATGTTTACCATTTTTGTTGTGGGATTTGTAAATAACAGCGATTTTTTTATTTTTTTGGAGACAAAAAATATCAAAAGTATGTGTACATTTATTTTGTATTGCACAGAAAATGTTTAGTTTGAATATTGCAAAGTGGGTGTGTGATATTGCCGATTGTTGTTATCATGATGCAAGTTGTATGTTGTGAAAAAAAAGGAAAGAAAAAAGAAAATGACGAAAGGCTAAGCCGTTTTGTACAGGTTGTTTATATGTATGGGAAGAATTACTGAAAATAAATAAGGACACGGTTGTAAACACAAAGAAAGTTACTGAGCTTTTTTTTTGTAATTCTGTTCACAAGAGAGCAGAATCCCTCGGCGTTAAAGGAACGGTTCACGCGAAAAAGAAAAATCAGTCATTATCTACTCATGTCCAGGCCGATGGACAGTCAAGTGAACTGCAACATTTCTGGAGCTTCACAGTAAGACAGTGCTGCAACATTTTCCTAAACAACTGAACTAGATGGTCAAGTAGGTAACTAGCTTGTCAAGTGTAATCCAAGTGTCTAAAAGTCCGGGAAATTGATTTTGCACCGTTCTGCTTTTAGTTTAGCAACTACACTGAAGATTTCTGCTTAAAACAGGGCGTATATAACGTCTTTTCAAATCAGTTTGGGATGTTCGGGCTTCCAGAGACTTGAATTGAACCCGACAAGCTGTATGGAGCCATTTTATGTTTTATTGTTTTTATTTTAAAAAGGTCCCCATCCTCTTCAGTCGTTAAGGAGAATGCTGCAATGCTGTGAAGCTCCAGAAATGTTTTGTGGACTACAACACTTGGGGTGAGTGGATAAGAATTTTCAGTTTTGGGTGAACTTGTTCTTTAAAGGATAATAATATTGTTTTCTTATATATTTTCTTTATTGTCAGCAAGTCCTATGAAAAGACCAAAACCAACAACCTGTATCGATACTGGAGTTTAATACTTAATACTTCTGAACAACGCTGGAGCTCTATGGAACAGAGAAATAAGATACAGTATATGTCAGGTTTTGAAAACACAGGTAATATTTCTTAGTACCATCAGTTCATTGTTGGTCTTTTCAAGAGATTTGCTGATAAGAATAAAAATTATAACGTAAAAGATAAGACTTATCCTTAAAAGTGGAGTAATCATGAAATTAACTCTGGGCTGAAATCACCAAAGTGAGTCTTATAATGCTGCTCAATCTGCTCCTAGACTGACAATTATGAGCTTAAACTTGTTATTTCCTCAAATCAGCTGGTCCACTGTGTTTACAAATAAGGTTTAGATCTAATTTAAGATTTTGGTCCAAAGTTATCGCCAACAATTTTGATAATTAATCGTTTCAGTGAGTTTTCAAGCAGCAATGTCAAACATTTGCTGGTTCCAGCCTCTTTATTGTGAGGATCTGCAGCTTTTCTTTGTTATTTATGAGAGTAAATGAAGAGTATTTGGGTTTTGAAAGAACAAATTGCTTCTTTGGACAAAAGAAGCAATTTTAAGACTTTCCACAGATTTTTTGACATTTTATAGACAAAGCGATTAATCAGTTAATCGTGAAAATAATCAGCAGAATGATCAATAATGAAAATAATCATTAGTTGCAGCCCTAAAGGTGTTTGTTAGCAGGTGATGGGATGATTAAGGCTTTTTAAGGGCCGCTCCACCAATTTTACCTGCCAGTGTCAGTTTATTAACAAAGGAAAAGAGAGGCTTTTAGCTCACAGACGTTTCCAAGCTCGCCTCTCCTTTTCCTTTGTTGCTGTGTTTTGTCCTGCACCTGTACCCAGCTAGAGTTTGATGTGCACACTGCTCACCTTTCTTTTGCAATGTCAATTTAGTAGTCATGATTTGTACCTCTCAGCCATTGAAGGTGTATAAGGTGTAGGAGCTTTTTCAAATCTGACAAAATTACTCAAATGGCATCAGTGGGGTAATTTTGAGCTTGAAGACTAAAAATTATGACCAGTAAGTTGCAAACTGTGGACATGAAGTTTTAGCTGGCAGTGAGGGCAACAAGAGATGCTATAGAGTTGCATTATGGGAAGTGTAGGATTCAGTGCATTTTTAAGCTTGAGCCGTTAAAGGATAGAAAGTCGGCCTCCTGCTTCGTTTTCAAATCTGTCCTCACCACCACCGACTCTGAAGAAGTGCAATGATGGAACGAAGTCGAAGTCCTCTTTGATAGAGATGTTTGACTGTTACTGATTATTACTGTTATATATATGTGTATATATATATATATATGTGTGTGTGTGTGTGTGTGTGTGTGTGTGTGTGTAAAACACACTCAAACAGGTGTTGAATTGTATTTTGACTTTTGACTCAAATATATTAGCTTTATTTGGCATTCAACACTTAAAGGTCCAGTGTGTCTGATTGAGTGGCATCTAGCGGTATTGCAACCAACCGAATATCCCTCGCCTCACCCTCCCAAAAAATGGCCGCTAAAAATGTAAAAAACGCAAGAAGGCCTTCTCTTTAGCCAGAGTTGGGTCTGTGTGCTCTGGACTACTGTGTATAAAAGACCCATTTTTCAGGTATCAAAAACATCATTTTTATTTTCAGGTGATTAGAAGGTTATTAAACTTAACTATGAACATTTAATTACATTCATGCCAATAGATCCCCCTAAATCCTCCACACCTACTTCCTCGGGTTTACTTTGAATTGGGGTCAGCATACAACATAAACTACACACAGACTTCAAACGGAGTAAACACTTTGTTTTTCTACAGAATAATCTGCGACCGTCGGGTGCAGCTTCAGGTGCTCCAGCAGCTGGTGTAGAGGACAAAAGCGTCCACTAGATGTCAGCCCCAGACGACGTTAAAAGAAAAGTTCCTTCTCAAAAGTCTATAATGTGAACCTCCTCCTCTGCTCCCCCCGTCTCCCTCCCCCTTCCACACTCACTCAATTTGTCTCTCCATCCCTCCCCCCACTCTCTCTCCCTCCCTCTCTCTCTCTCTCTCTCTCTGAACCTCAGAGCGCGCTATATAAAACATCCCTCCACACTGACACTCAGATGTACAAACACCTCGCGTCTCCTCCAGTCCTTGCATCAAAAATCAAACCCCACCCCCCCCTCTCCGTAAACACGTTTTAACAGCAGACACCTGACCCTCCTGAATGAGCCTGAAGAAGATTCATCTCTGCTCTCCCGCCTCAGGACCGCCTTCCTCACTCCTTATTTCTCCTCAAGTTCGGCAGCTGATACCGGCTCAGTCAGAAGGAGGTTTCTTTTTGTGGCTGAGAAGATCAAGGACAGTTTGACATGAGGGGAGACGCTCCACAACGAGGCATGAAGACCACATGTCTGTGGGCCGCCGCTCTGCTGCTGCTGCTGCTGTCAGTCATCTCTCTGGTGAGTTAAATGTCATTTCACCTTTTATTAATTTTTCCTGCAATTTCTGTGATTTATGTTTGTGCTCGTCTGCTGGCAGGAACATCGAGGAGTGTTTGCAAACAGAATGATTTGATGAGTGAGTTTCAGGTAGTGCAAGGACAAGCTCAGAATTTGAAAATGAGCCTGATTATTGTGAGACTTTATTACTGCAAGATTATTTTGGTCGCAGTCTGATAATGTGACAATTAGAGAAAAGGAAATCATCTTGTTGATTTCTTCTTTTGCAGACTCATTTTAAATGTGTTATAGTGGAGTTAAAGGGATGTTTTCCTTAAATTTGAGTCCTATTATGATAAATCTCACCATCACAAACCAGATTTGTAACCGCTCCATGAATCGACTCATTAATATCTCCACGAATTAACAAAATGTCAGTGTGAACAACAAGCTTCCCAAATCCAAATCTGCATCTTGACAAATCCACCCAGACTCGGTCCCGCTGGATATTTCTCCCTCAGCACTATCCATTCAATCCACATTTTGCATTTTCCCCTCCTCTCTCCCATTTACAGATGCAGCTCAATAAGAATGTATTTGACAGTGCGGCGGAGAACAGCCTGAGCCCATTATGACAAACATACCAGAATGCTCCTAACTCAATGCCTTGACAGTTTGTGACAACCCAATTCCTTTAATCCTCGCAGAGACAGTAACCCCTCACCCACTGATAAATCTGTCAACAAAGCAATCAAAGCAGAACAGGAGCCACTCCTCTCTCCAACAAAAATTCCATAAACTTAATCCCCACAAACTTGACTGGCCTTAAAAAGCTCCCGTGGTGTTATCTGTGTTTAATTTGCATAGTGATGGAAAGAAGTCAATTACTATTAATTATTCTCTACAACTTAATACCCATTATCGAATTGAATTCACCGTCTTGAAAACCATAAACTCAATTTCACAGCTGACTAAGCGCACTAATCATTTCACCCCCCTCCCCTTCTTTTTTTTTTTACTTTACGAAGCCTTACTGCTTCGAAGGAACACAAGGATTCTTAGCTTTCAGAAGCAATAACATTAACTAACATGGATTCCCTTATTGTCACAATATAAAGACAAACATTAATAATTAAATATGTGACTTTAATGTACAATAGCATCATGGTTGTGCGAGCTGATCTCACAGCATCACTTGATGGGAGTGTTTTTTTTTTCCAGACTGGGCTGCCAAATTGCTTCGCTATGCTTTAATGGGATGATCATAATTGTTTCGTACTCGGTGCATCCTAAGCCTTCGCCTGCAGCTCCTTCAACAGATTGACAGACCCATGGGAACCTCACAAACTTATTTTGGCCGCCTTTGAACCAAGTCGTGTGTGAAATAATATGATTATGCATTTTTCCTCTGGGTAAGTTGAAAAACTGGTGGCTAGGTTTTTTTTTTTGCCTTCTTCCCCCCCCCCCCATCTCCTCCTCGTTCCTCGTCTTCAAACTGCCCCGCTCTAATATCCCGCAGTCCGTCCGCGTACAGTATTTATCCTCCTCAGAAGTCATGGTAATAATTGTGCCCTGGCCTCTCAAAGCGGTGCTGCAGTGATAGGACTCGGCTCCATCCACAGCTGCCTGTGATGTCTTGACACACTTTGTGATTTGTCATCATCTCTGACCCCCCTCAGGTAACACTTTGATATCACTGGGAGAATATAGACCTAAACTCTTAGTGGGCGTCAAATGCCCTTAGTTGATCCATCAGCTCAACGACGGGGGGACCTCACAAGGCAAGACAACTTAAATTCAGTGTAAATGACTATGACGACTATCATATCCCAAGTGCTCAGTTAGAAAATACTCTTAAAGGACAGCATCAACACACTAAAGACTCTCAAACAAGCTTCCTGTCTAGAGGAACATCTCTATCAAACGCAGAGAAGCAGAGCGGATGTTCAATACGCCAAGATATTTCGTTTTTCCCCTTCTTGTTGGGAGTGATTCATGGCATCTGAAAGTCATAAATTAGATTAAAAATAAGCTTCTGCTGGGAGTGGTGGAGCCAGACTTTGGATCTCATACCCGAAAGGTCACACAGGTTTGATCCCACAGCAGCCACATGTCCTTGAGCCAAACTCTAACCCCTAATAGCTCCTCCCGCTTTAAGCCTCTGTGGATAAGAGCATCACTTTAATACCTTACATTTGAAAAAGTAAATAAATCCGCAGAAACTTCTGCAGTTTGGTCTTTATGCAACAAAAAAACATTAAAGGCCAACACCTCTATTAATGTCTGAATGTTTGCAGCTGAACTCTGAACATGCAGCATCCAATCAAGATTGCAAAGTGGCAGCTGAAATCTGCTATCAGCCCGGTGCCTCTTCGTTCGGACTCCGTTAAACTAGAACTGTCGCACTCACAAATCCTCCCCACACAGCAGCCGCAGCATTCAGGTAAATGAAAAGTGACACACACTTTCATTCTTTCTCGCAAGGTTTTGTGTACAGCCCACCGCCGAGTCATCTGGCTCCTCCGGTGGTTCTATTAAAGGTGGAATTTGTTGGGGGTCCAGCCCATAGAATATCCTGCGAGCTCCCGAGGGAAGCCGAGGTTGTTTATCTTCCTGTTTCAAAGAGCGGACGCCTGCGCCTTATCACAGCCTCGCCAAGAGTAGATAGCATTTAGGTTTGTCCAACAGCCTGCCTATGTGCTGCATCTGGCAATCTGAGAGTCGTTTCCTAAAGGACTTTCTGCATACCGATGCTGTTTGTGTTATCTTGTAGAGGAATTCTGCCTCATGCATCCAACCTGGGAATAAGATTAACACACAGTTAAATGGGGTTTGGTGGGCGGGAGACGCCGGCACAACAAACTGCCGGTCGAAAAAGTTGCAAAAACTCTGAGACATGAAAAGAAAGCCTCTAAATATGATCAGGAGATACGTTTGAATATCTTTGAATGAAAACACAATATTCAATATATATTACAAATTACATTTTTTATTATATTTGTACAAGACTGACAAGATTTTCTGTAAGGTTGTGTATTTTCTTGGATAAAAAGGGCACACCACCTGCGTTACAAACTGTACAAATGGTGACTGAAAGACTTTCTTTCCAGCAGGGAGAGTCTAAAGATTAAGCTTATTTTGAATTATGGGAAATGTAGGAGCGAAATGAGTCCAACACCACCCCATAAAACCTAATTCCAAAGAAAAATAGCCATTCCTGCACACATCCTGCACAAGACACTCAGTCTTGGTGACTGAAACGTCGACCTTTTTAAAAATAAATCAATGCAGGTAAAAAATGTGTGCAGGAATGACTATTTTTCATTGAAATGTAGGAGCTAGACTGATACCACGGACAAAAAAATCTGTATATCTCCGCTTCTGCTGCTTTGATTTGTACCTCTCCTTAGTCTGTATGGACAGGGTACACTGAACTGATCTTTTACTTTATGTTTTATCGTTAAAGCCGCTGAAAATAGGGTTTCAAAAATCGTATTTCTCAAAATATTATAAATATAATGTGCAATAATCAAAGTTTATGTTCAGACAAAAGATCCTCAGCTGCTGTTTTAACTCAAAGCTCTACTCAATCTGCTCCATCAGGACAGTGTGGGTGAGGTTTGATCGGGTGTGATTTATTCAAACGGTGCTGAATTCTGATTGGTGCACAGAAATACGTCACCGTTTTCCAACTGAGCCCCACCCGAGCTCAAAAAATACAAATAATCTCTCATGTGAAATAACCCAAACTGGAAGACAGTAGTGTGTCCGTTGCTTATAGTATGAAGCTGATTGAGAAAAAAAATGTTTTCACTGCCTTTTATATGTCGACCGAACACAAGAGATTTACTCCTGAAACCCCAACGAACAAAATCACATCAAGATCAGCACGTCTTTAAAAAAAACTACACCAGTGTCTTTGCACATTTGAGCCCATTCCAGCTTTAACTTCTGCACATATCGTGTAAACTTTACATTTTTTATTTCAAGCTATACAATTTTAGATTTTCAGATAATCAGTTTCCTTCAAAGCACCTTGCTCAAGCACATTTAAAGGATAAGAGTGATGGAATTATACATTTTTGTTATTGTCTACAAATCCTTCGAAAAGACGAAAACCAACGCGTTCGTCTCGCTGCCATTTCTGACTTCCCTACTGTGTCTGTGGCCCTCAGCCCTCGAGCCAAATGGTTCGTGCTGAATCTTTAAAAGTGGGTCACTCATATACTTTCATTTAAGAAAGCACTCAGTAATTTCCTACAAGAGCTGGGTGCTGTGGTTTTCAGTAAATGTCACTCAAACAGGAGTAAAAAAATGCATTTGATGGGACTATTTCTGGTGGCAGACTAAAACACATTTGATGCTCTCGTGAGTATTTACAGCAGCAGGAAACTAAGATGTGTGTGGAAACAACAACAGAGCTCCGTGGAGCAGGCTTGGATACATCGACGATAGTTAGCAGAATAAACTCTTCGTTGGTTTGATCTCCTCATGGGATTTGTTGACACTGACATTAAGGAAAATACAGAAAATAAATCAATTATGTAAATATTTTTGTTTTGTTCGTGGTTAAAGTTAAAGAATTTTTGTGATTTAGTAGATTCATGTTAGTTTTTTCTACATTTTAGGAAATAAACAGTTAATTTATGATTAATTTTGTTTTTTTAATATATTTTCTATGTTTTTATTGTAAATATTTCCAAACATCATGTCGCCTTGTGGAGCCTCAGACAGTGTTCAGCAGCGCTCTCATCCACTCTGAGGGAAGACTAACTGTTAACTATGCCGATCACAACCACCTCAGTAATGGGTGTGTTTATGTCTGTCTAGGGCTGTACCCAACCAAATAACATTTTTTTAAATTATAGATTACTCTGAAGATTATTTTCTCAAATAATAGATCAACTGTCTGGACTGTAACAAGGCAGAAAATAGTGAATAAAGGTCTTTATAATTTCCTGAAGCTTAAATTGGCATCTTTAAATTACTTGTTTTGTCTGACCAACGGTCCAAAAGCCAAAGATATTTAAGCTATTATCCCACAGGACAAAGAAAAGCACCTTTTTTTGCTCAAAAAAATATTAGAACAAGTAATTTTCAATGAATTGATTATTTCAGCTACAATACCTGACAAAGATCTCCAGATCAAAACATTGCTGTTTGAATACATTTTAGATTGCACCTCACAGATTTTACATTCTTTGTAGTAAATGAGCTTAAACATGTAAAATCACTAGTACGGTCCTTTAAGGCAGCACTGGAGACATACATGAGATGAGACAGAAAAAAATACATACATTTACAGTATACTTCTTTTTTTGTTGCTTTTTTCTTGTGAAATACTGTAAAGTTTTATCTTTTATGGTCACTTTAATAAGCCGGGAAGTTTAGACGGACACAAACCTAACCTGTGACAAACCTCACAGAAAGGCAGAGTCACTAACAAAAAATGATGGACAACAAATAACCCACTGAAAACAAAATGAATTTATAAAATCAGGGTAAATGCAGGATTCCTGAAGTTAAATTTAATACCTTAAAGACCTTTTTTAAGACCCTTTTCATACATTTTAAGACCTCATCGCCACTTCCGGTTCTAACCGGTTACATCAGCGACACACTTTAACTTACATTTACTATATATTGATTGTAAGACAGTACAACTAAACAGTCTTAGTTTGTGATAACTCCTTATCAATACAATTAATTAAATATAATTCAAATAGGCAGGGTGGGAACAAAGCACAGGAGAATGAACTGAGTGGCTAACTTAATGCAACGTTTATTAGAAAGAAACCATTAGACACCAGAATTTGACCAATAAACAAAACAATTGACACAACTTAAAATGAAATATATTAAACTTGCCATGTAGGAACGTCATCCAGTGGTTCCTAACCTCGGGGTCGGGCCCCGACAAAGGTTCACGAGATAAATCTGAGGGGTGCGGAGATTATTAATGGGGAAGAAAATAAGGAAAAAAGTTCTGCTACACAAATTTGTTTCTGGAACTTTAGTCTAACCTTAGTTTTACCTCTAAGAGCCTCAGATATCTATTTGAATTAAACCATATGAGGAGTTAAGAGGGGAAATGTCTGGTAACAACTCATGATCACGCAATGATTCAATTCAGGCAAACTTTACCTATTTGCATAAATATACATATTTGAAACAAGCTATAAAATGTAATAAAATGGAAAATGGCATTTAAGACTTTTTAGTACTTTTTAAGGGCCTTAATTTCCACCACATTGATTTATCAACTTTTAATACTTTTTAAGACCCGTACATCACAATTAAATAAATCCAATTAAGTGCAAAGCAAATCACACTTTGGGCAAAGGATGATAAAGTTCGTCCTTTATTTGGTATTTAATAAAACCCAATACTGACAAACCAATATCTGTTAAACCCAAAGTTATCGAAGTGTGACTGTTGACCTTTAGCTGCCATGTTTGTTATTCTCCTGTCCTTTCTCCAGCAGCACCGTCCCTCTTTTCTCTCTGCAGTATCTCTTTCAGACACATTCATGTATCCATCACACACACACTCACACACACACTCCCTTTGTGCCTCGCTTGCATGTTTTTGAAGCTGGCGAGAGGTAAATCTTGGCCCTCCGAGTGTTGGTGCAGTCAGTCGGGGTGTTCTGGATATAAACGTTGCTTTAGTCAGGACTGCCTCTGATCTGCCTAATCTCCCCGGGCTGGATTACAGGTTGGGCTCTAATCCGTGAAGTGGGGTCTCTGTGAATGTGCCTCTGAGTGCTCTAATCCGGAGACTGTCAGGTGCTTTAGATGAAAGCTAATTGCATGTCACAGTTTGGGGACCATACAAAACGCCGCTGACAACAGAGCGAGTCTCCACAACAAGGACTTAAGGTCTGATGGTGACTGGGCACGCACTTTAGATGTGCTGTGTAATTTTGATAATCTTGGAAGGAAAAAGTTAAGAAAAAAAAAATTGATTCCAGCGACACCTCCTCGTACAAAATTATTCATAACATGAAGCTGCAGAAAATTACGGTGCCTTTCAAAACACACTGACGTAGGTAATCTAAATTCCTGGCAAACCTTGAACCATCTGAGTCCTAAACCTGCTTAGATCTGCTTTTGTTTAGAAGATATTCTTTCCATTTTCACTTTAAAACGTTGTATCAACACACACACACACACACACACACACACACACACCGTCACTAATTAGCCTGACAGTCACTTAAACCAGCTCAGAGCAGTTTCCTGATATCCCTTGATCTGGTTTCGTGACTCCATTGAGACTGAAACCCAGTTACTGAGAAGCATCAGTAATTACTGCGCTACGAGAATGAGATTTCATTTGATCATTAGAGACTAAAGCCTTTTTTTCACAACTCAGAATAGAAACAGTCATTAAAAATGAATGGAGCTCACAGTTTATACTGCAGGTCAACGGTCACTCTGAAGACAATTTATTTACTTATGATTATTCTGAACGTATGAAATTGAAACACGTTTAAACTGGAAAGGGATCAAAAGGTACAAATCCATTTAACCAAATCCTGCACGTTTATATCCGACACAAGTTCAAAAGTTCACGTTAAAGGAATGTTATGTCAATTTTTACCTCATAATAACAGCTTCAAAATCATCTTGATGGTTCAGAGTCTTGTAACAGGGTGGATGATGTCTCCATCACTTGTTTCTGCACTGTGTAACTTCAGTGAGAGGTTCAGGGATCACAGCGTTACAGACATGTTTACTTCAACATTCAAGTTTTCAACACACGTATGAGTGGTGATTGTAGTTACAGTGTAGCACCAGGCTCAGGGAGCAGGTAACAGGATTATGTAATTAGGATACAGAAAACAAGGTAACTATTCAGGTAAAGTTACAGAAAAAATATGTAGTTAGATTACAGATACATTTAATAAAAAAGGGGATTAACATTTTTAATGTTTTTTTATTATGATTTTCTAGTCTGTAGCCACTTTACGAGTCCAACACAACATCACTCTGGTCTTGAGTGGAGCCTCATACCGTCATTAATATTAAATAAAAGTCATCTTATTGATATTTCTTTTCTAGTTTCCTTTTTAGTCCCAAAGTTTTCTCTGGCTTTCAGAGTTGTTGTTCCGACTTAAGAGGGTCCTCACGTGAATTTTCCCAGTTGGAAAAATGTTTTTCCGGTAGTTACAACATCACATGAACGCACGGTTACTGTCGGTTACTAACAGCCTGCCTATTGTCCGAAGCAAAACAAATAAATAAAATCAGTTGTATTAATGAGTAGGCAGGTTTCGTTACTTCTAGTACACATATCGCTGGTTTTGTACCGTCTCAAGACACAGTGGTAAGAGGAAACTCTAGGGTGAAAATTTGAGTACTTATCCCAAATCCTGAATCCTTTCCTAATTGTCCCAAAAATTAGACTAAACCAGAGTTTTGATTAGTTATGGCCTAATAAAACATTAAATACTGATCGTTGTGGTGTCACCATGCAGCCGGCTCTGCACTGGCTACAGCAGTTTGTATCCTACGTGAATTATGGCTGTTGTTTTTTTAACTGTGTATAGCCGCAAATTAATGAACAGCTACTGCGAGGGCGACATTATGATGCTGTTGAATTTAAAAAAGAAATTATGAGAGAAATTAAAGATACAACCCTTTTTTTCGTGATGACAGACGGCTTCTTGAACTCCTCCATCAGCTGGGTTCGTCTCCTTTTGCAGTGTGGAGTTTCCACAGTTATTCCAGTTGTTACAGCGTTACCTGGGGATAGCGACCGGGGAAAACAATGCCTCGAGCGCCTGATTCGACCTTTGTATTTCAGAGAGAAATCCAGCCCGGTGGCAGACTGAACAGCATAATGAAATGGAGGTTTATAGGGAGCCAATCTTTATGTGGATGGTGTCATATCTTTACAGCTGTATACTGTTTAATCTGTATTTACTTCAGAATGATAAGTTAAAGCAAAAAAGTTGTCTATGGCAAGTTTAAAGACTGAACTAAATGCCATAATCAACTTTATGGCTGCTTGGCTGGCGGTCTATAAGATACTGTTTCACTGCTACTTTTACATCCTAAGGAGCTTTATGTTTGACTATAATGGTGCTAATAAATCCTGAACAGGAAGTCTCCCTCTTCCTCACACTCACTTTATCTTTTTACAATACATCACCAGTGAGGCAACATGACAGACTTTTGTTTCCAGCAATGGAAGACAAAAGGAGGTGTTCATTAATACAGTTTAACTGCCCCACTGCGCACGGAAACTGCTGAAATTCATATTTCTCTTCAGCTCGTCACTACAAACGTCCTGCTCCGAAGGTCCTGCAGCTTCCTTTTTTCTTCTCGTCTGCAAAGATTTGGCGATGTCCAAACGTTTACTGCGTTTCAAAGGCTTTGATTTGACTCTGCGTATCATGTTGCATTAAACGCTCAGGCTGCGCTCCTCTACCCAGAGAGGGAGAGAGATATAACAGCTTCTAAGCCAAAGTCTCCGCACTGCCACTAACGGTTCATCCGCATCAGGTCGTTCATCATCGAGGCCTCTTCAAAAACAACTGGAGGCCATCTTTTCAAACTCCTCCGCTCTGAAGCCAAGTTCATAAAATGAACGCGTGCTTCAGAGAAAGATCACAACTCCTGCAACAGTTTACTCAGTGAGAGCTCCACACACACACACACACACACACACACTCTGGCCTACAGTACGACAATGTCATTCAGTGAACTTTTCTGAATGAGAGAGGACCTTATTTTCAGAGTATCGATCGAGGGGTGAAGGTACAAAATGTAAACGCTTCGACCAGATAGATCTGCTGTCACGTTCCTCAGCCGGGGTTTGGACATCACTGTCAGGGGTCTCTGTGGGGTGCACGGGGAATCTTCGCTCTCTCATCTGTGTGATTGTTAGAGGAGGGACACTGAATGAATCATCAATCATCCATTCAGGCCACATTCAGCAGGTAATAGTCTGCTGTTGCATCACGTCTGCACCACAGAAGCGCTTCATTCATCTCGATGTGTGGCTGGAATATCCTTAATCTTGATTAGGACGCCACGCACGACACGCTTCACGCACTGTAACAGTCGGTTACAGTGTTAACACCGTTTGTTAGGTGCTGATATGCTTCTGTACATGTTGGTGTTTTCTTACTGCTGAAGAGGTGATTGGTTTAGGTCCTGTTTGTTAATCAGCAGGGTATCCCACAAGCGTGTCAACAGATTTCAACTACGAAGCTACCAAAAGGCTAATGCCAGGCAGAATGTTGAGCAAATTCTGCAAAAACCTGCGTTATCTTCGATGAAAGCATTTTTTTTAATTCTCTAGTTTCTTAGATATCTTTGTGTGGCGTCCACAGTAAAGTTAAGGTTCGAGAAAGATTGCGGTTCCAGGAAATAAACAAAATCCAAACAGAACATTGTACCATAATTGGTGCTGATTGCAACAAGACACGTCTCTAAAACAAAGCATGAAAGCTTCACCACCATCCACCATCTGATAGCCACACATTTACTTTCTGGCTCGCTAAATGTGGACCAATATTGGCCAATGGTCTGTAATATGTACATTGTGAAATTCAATGTAATTCCATGCGATGCTGTTCTGCTCCACCAAGGCTGCACAATCTTCTTATTTAGTGAAGGATTCATTCATTTTGTTGAGAGATTATAAATTTGTTATAATTACAGAAAATGCTTTTGATAGAAGATCCTTCAATTTCTGTCTAAAAAGCTTTTCCAACATTTAGAAGTTTGAATGTTTTTTCATCATTATTTCTACAACTTTAAAATTATTTTCACCAAATGAGGCACATGAAATTGGTTATAAAAACACAAAACACACTAAATGTAATGGCATTTCACCCTCCGCTGTGCCACTCATAATCTGGTGATGCTATGGTTAAGATTTGGTTATGTTGTTTTCAGGGCGGATACAGATACTGATTATTAGTGAGACCACTGGTTACTTTGCACATTCAGATTATTCAGTGTTGATTGGCTGTTACTTGTAACGTGTAACCAATCAGAAAGTCTTGTGGACAGTGAGTTATACCGCAGAGCGGCAACTACAGACAGAGAATGGATGTTGCATCAGAGCCAAAGTATTGCACTTTTAATTTAATTTATTTTATCAGCAGTTGAACCCAAAAACGGCCATACGGACCATTGGAAAAATGCTGAATATCTGCCCTGATAAACAGCCAGGACAATAATCAGTCTTTCCCCAGTTTAGGCACAAAACTGACTTGGTTTGGTTGGAAAACACTGCTGCAGTTTGAGTTAAAACTACGACTTCACTCAGGTTAGGAGACCTGCTTAATAACATCAGACTATTTCCTGTTTGACAGACACAAGTCAAAATTCATACAGCCGCTTTGTCACTTGAACATGAACAGATGTTGTATTAGGGCATTTGCTTGAATGTAGTTTCCCTGGGAGGACGCATTAATTCAGTGGTTTGACTCAGCTGAAGTCTTACTCATTCATCTTTACACGATGATCTAATATCCCCTGACAGGATTTTTGTATGCCACGTCTGTCAGCGCATGTATTTTCCAAAGAAGTTAAAAGCAGAAGCAGATAAAAATGATTCTAACATTTTTAGAGAGAATTTAAATTTAGATAAATCTTAGTGAAAGGTTTGAGCTCTCTGGATGCTTCAAATGTTTCAGTATTGGTGATTTTCTTGTTTGTTCGTTTGTTCTTCCAGGTTTCCTGCGCTGACTCACCGTCTTCAGGGAACTTGAGAGAGAGCTCGAAGCCCAAAGTGAAGACCTACTGGACTGAAAACAGCAGGGCCCTCTCCATCAGCCGCCTGCTGTCCCAGACCCTCTATGACAAAGAGAACTTCACCTCTCTGGATCTGAACTATGACGACGCAGACTCGTACTCTAAACAGGGGCAGTGGAACTGGCTTTACAACGCTTCAAACCTCCGCGAAGCTCGATCCAGAACAAAACGGAGGCCCATCGTCAAGACCGGCAAGTTCAAGAAGATGTTCGGTTGGGGCGACTTCCATTCCAACATCAAAACGGTGAAGCTCAACCTTCTCATCACTGGTAAAATCGTGGACCACGGCAACGGGACATTCAGCGTCTACTTCCGCCACAACTCCACCGGTCAGGGCAACGTGTCCGTGGGACTCGTTCCACCGACTAAAGCTGTGGAGTTCCAGGTCCACCAGCCGCACCAGCAGTACCACCACCATCACCACCAGCAACAGCAGACGGCTCTGGAGACCAAGGACACCAAGCTATTCAACTGCAGGGTGGAGTACGAGAAGGTGGAGAAGGGCACCAGGAACTCACTGTGTGCCCACGACCCGTCGCAGAGCTGCCCACAGGAGCAGACCCAGAGCCACGTGTCCTGGCTGTGCTCCAAGCCCTTCAAAGTCATCTGCATCTTCATCACCTTCTACAGCACCGACTACAAGCTGGTGCAGAAGGTGTGTCCAGATTACAACTACCACAGTGACACCCCCTACCTCCCCACCGGGTGATCACATGGCCAGATGAGGGGGCGAAAAAAAAAAAAGACACAGAGACGAGCTTCGGGTCCTGAGCCAGATTATTTGAATGAAAATGGAGTCGAGACACTTGAAACTTGAGATGTTGACAGGCATTAATACAGCTAACTTACACTTGTCGCGAGACTGATATTGCTCCAATGAACAGACCTACCCCGAGGTCATTATGGGAGCATTTAGGGAAGCATTTATAGGCTTGCAATACTCATATTATATGCATAGCTGCTTACATCGAAAGGAAATTCTCAAGCCAACCGTAAAAATATGCTGATTGTATTTATGTAAATATTGCGGATTCCGAACAAAGACCAGAAAACAATTTTATTAATGTTTTCTCCGGCTAATTTAGTTGTTTATGTTGATAGTGTATTTCCGTCTCAATCATGCTTTCTGTCTTTTCCAATCAGTCTCTGGTAATCATCGCAAACACGTAAATGTCAATGCAAATAAGACGAATCTGTCAGTATGCATTAGAGGGCATAATGGAAAAAGCAAACATATTTTGAGTGGTGTTGTTTTCTGCAGTGTGATTGTTCGAGAGAATATACCTCTCTGATATTGTTGTTGGAATCTCGTCCATGTCCATGCATGAACCGAATGTGGTAAACAACTGAATAACGTCCATCTATATTTTCATGTTATTGCGGCTGTCAGAAATAATCTTCATCAAGTCACGGGAGGAAAAAAAGAAAAAAAAAAGTGTTTCTATTTCAATTCTGTGTTATGTGTTAGCAATTTTTAAGGCCATGAGCAGAGCACGGTAAACTTCAACCGATGGTGGGCTCCCATCAGATCAAACACGAGCCAGTAAATGTCGCAATAAATAAATAAAAGTTGCAGAAGACACACAAGATGACAGCGATACAGAGGATCATTTTCTGCACTGCTCCTTAAAAAAAATCAAACATAACTGTGCTCTAATTCTGCTGTTTCCTCAGTCCTGAATTTCCATTTCAGACATTTAGACGTTGCTCTCACTTTTATGACTTTACAACAAGTCTAGTGTGATATATTTCAACTCCTGCATCGCTGACGTGACGAGCAGCCCTGTAGTAAGAAGTGTCAGAGCCACACACAGTGCCCCCGCAGTATCCAAAAATAACCACCTGCACACACGGAAATAATCATTTATATAGTAAAGTGCTAATAATGACAAAAAAAACAGGGTCAGAAGAGTTGTTTTTTTAAAAAGTAGATATGAGAACAAGCAGGAGATGAAGGCGTGGAAGTGATGCAGAGGATGATCTCCTGAAGTTCATTTAACAAAAGCTGAAACAGAACAAACACTTTTAAAAGGTGAGATATGCTAAAATATGGTTTCTTGCTCCGGAGGAGACGGGACATACATTAAACAGCAGGTGCTAATCACACATTCACCTATCGAACGTTTGCACCTCTGCTTATCAAAAAAAAAAAAAAAAAAAAAGAAGGAAAGGAAAAATCTGGATGAGACTAACACTGGCTGTTAATGATATTGGATGTTCCAATTGGCTATTAAACCTTCATTACATAAATTGGGAGCCAGTGGCTCCACGTGAAGCATTTAGAGGAAATGAACACAGAGTAAGTGGAAGCTCTGCAGAGTCAACACCATAGAAAGAATGAATTAAAGTGCCGATAGAAAACCTGTAAAAAAAACACAAATGTGCACCTAGGGGCGCAATCACTGCTGTCTATTTAAATTCAGTGCTCTTTCACAGTGTACGATATGGTATACGCAACACAGTAACTGCTAATGGCAGCCTGGACGACATCCAATATGCCAACACGGGGTGTATTTTGTGACAAGGCAGGCCAAAGAATAGGTCTGCCTGTGGGATGAGTGAGCATAAAGAGGAATTTATGATGTGGAGGAACAAGGCTGGCAGAAATCACTGGAAGCACCTGACTCGTAAATTGAGAGCGTGTTTCTGTCAACGAGAAGAAGGAATGACTAATGTCTCAGATTGCTGTTTGGGCCAGTTCTTTCATCTCAATAAAGTGACTTTGATATCTCTCCACCCCTACCCAAATGTGCCAGGGACAGTTTGTTTGGCTTCAAAGAATTAAAGCAGCACTTTGCCGAGACAATGCAGCCTCATTATGCACATAATCTTACAAGTGTAAACAGTCTGGCACAAAAGTGTTTGGTGTGAGAGCTGACGAGAGATGGATCTGCTCCCTCGATGGTGTCATCTGAGGGGAAATGCAATGGATCATGATATGTGCTGTTTAATATCGACCATATTCAGACTATATTTTGCTTGTCGAGACGAACCCGCAGATTCCCCCTCAGCTTTACGGAGCGTTTTAGTATCTTTCAGGTCTTTGTTTTTAGTTTTACGGCCCTTAACTTTACTGTTCAGATTCACCCTCATCAGCATCATTTCCGACAGCAGCACAAAGAAAAACTCTGATAAATCCACCGCATGCTACCAAACAGCCGGCAGACACAGTTAGCAACTAGCTAGTGAACTTTAGCAGCTACAGATCCAGATGTTTCCCTCAGGAGTCAGTGGAGAGCAAATGTGTGAATATAACCGACTTCCATTCGCCAGGTTGCAAACACATGAAAACTGACGTTTGTGTGTGTCTGCTGGAAGTGTAAACAAGAATCTAACATGTAGGACGTCAAATTTATGAGGCGATATTTTGTCAGTGTTGTGTTGACAGCTTGTCAAACAAATCAGTTAATGCAGGTTTTAGGAGTTTGATGGAAAATGAAGATGAAAAATCTGCATTTTGTGTTTCATAACTAATGTAAATGGTTAATATGGGACTGTGTATTTAAAACATTCCTGGTTTAAAAACTTTAACACCTGGAAAATATTATTAACTTAGTCATTAAGTCTAGTCTTCATTAGCCTCTTTATTAAAGCATTTGTTAATCATTTTGGGAACAGAAAGTTCCAATTTCGCGTTCTGGCTTCGAGCACAAGGGCTAATCTTTGTTAACTTTCAGATCCCTGATTGTACCTTCAATTCAACCCAATGAAATGATTAAACAGAGGCGATGTAGACGGAAGAGTTTTATAATTAAAACGTAGGAAATATAGCTTTCCAGAAATTAAATTCAAGCCAATCTCAAATATCTAATAACCCAAATTCTTAGCAGCAAATCTCTTTCTTGGAGACTAATTTGCACAAGAGGGAAAAGGTTTGGATTCATTTAACCATTCTTAAATTATGTTCGTTTCAAAGCACCATTTTTACCCAGCAACAAGAAAAACTAGCAATCTCCTCAGAGGAGCCGTCTGCTTAACGAGCTCAGTGCGTATGAATGAAACCGACAGCATTACAACCCGGCAGTGTTTGGACATCCAAGTTATCTTCTGGTCCAGATCTCCTCCCTCGGTTCAGTTGTCCTGGGCCCGAGCCATCCATGCCTGCCGTCTATCCCCTAGCTCGCCCACAATCCCTGATTAATGTGGTCTGGGCGGGAGCTGTCAGAAATGGCAGAGAGAATCATGGGATTTCTCCTTCAGAGTCCCAATGACACCCAGCAGCTGCAGGAGTAAACAGATGACTAACCACTGGCCTTTTGGCAGCCTGTGGAGATTCACACGGAGGGAGGGCTGCGAACGTTGCTTTGACATTTAGGTGGATTAGAAAGTTCTTGGGTTCTGCTCTCGTGGTGTCAGAGGTGGTTGGCATAGTAATTATTTGCGTCTTGCTTTTCTTCCGCTTGACCCCCTCAAACAAAAAAAAAATGTAGCGCTTCGTTCTTTATCCGCTCGCAGACGTTTGTTTGAATGAAATGCTTAAGTGTGAAACATCCTCGCAAGCCTCATTTATAACCAAATCACATTGTGTTTGCGCTGCTACAGGAGACATAATAGGTGTCTTACTTTGAAAAACAAACACCAGTTGTCATTTCAGACCATGTCCTGCTGCAGAATTCATTTCAAATCTGGGGCTGCGGCTGTCCTGGGGCACAGTTTTGTGTGAGGTATTGACATATTAAAGGCTCTATCAGACAATGGCTGGTGTTCTTTTTCCTTTTTTAAATCACAAATAAATTACTCTCCTCAAAACACTATTACTCCTCCGGAAATGAAAACTCACTCATTGTGAATGTCTCGTATCAGGTAAAAACTGGAGAGAATTAATTAACCTTTGTCATTTTAATTGCTTTAGTGACAGCTGTCCTTTGGTGCCGGAGCTATCCTAATGCACATACTGTGGGCTTGTCAATTACTTTCACAGTGAATAGATTAAAACGCCACAGAGGATAGAGTCATTTCATTAGTCAGACTTAATGCCCCCCGGACATAACCAGGTACGAACACTTCACCCCTAAATATGCAGGAAAATGAACAATACTATTAAGCCCATATGAATCGAATGAATTGTGGCAACATGAAATTAAGTTTACGCTCTATTTAATTCCGTCCTGCTGCTTATAGTACATCTGGAATACAGATTTTTCTTAGGAAGGTTTTAGAAATGAAGAATTTTACCAAAAAAAAGGCTTTTAATAAAAGGTCTCACAGACTGAAATGCAGAGCACCTGTGTGGTGCAGCTAATTGCTCTAATGGATGTTAGCACCGTACGGCTGTCAATTCTTACTACAATGGATAATGGCCGACAGCAGCGAACGTCTAATTCTCCCATTTTCCTGTTTGCACATCTATGATCTAATAATGCTTCTCAGCTCATCATGAATCCGAACCAAATTAGGCCGCTTTCAAATATCTGTCAGCTGGATGTCTCGGCTGCTTTCAGCGCCGAATGCACAAGTCTCCACTCTTTACCGCATTATGTGAAGAAAAGAGCCGTTTTCACATTTTATCAGCCTGATAAACCCCCTTTTTCCCAGCGACTGTGAGGATTTTGACACTCGTGCGAGCGGAGAATCAGGAAGGTTCTTATCAAATTACAGTGAATGTAACAGAAAAAAAGAGCTTCACTTCTCACGATTGCTGATGTTACAGAATCCCGACAATGTGAGAAATTGTAAGGAATGCAACAGTTTGAGATGCAGCTCATTGTTAAATCTGTCTCGTGTATTTGTATTCACTAAAAAAAACTATGGCACAGACACAATGTGGATCTGTGTGTGGGTCAAACCCAAGACACCCGGTTGTTGTGACCCTGAGTGGTTGTGAGCTGCCATCTAACTTTTAAGAGCAACAACACATTTGAGTTTTACAGGAGACATTTTTGCTAATTTTCAGGTTCATCATTTTATTTTGGGTTACTACTAGAATAGGTTTACTTGCTTTAATGTTCATTTACATGTTTAATGTTTTAGCTTCTGCCCCCTCAAGAATACCCAGTCTGCTCTGATTGGTCAGCTCACACATGCTTGACCCAGCACCGCGAACAACAACTCTCAAAAACTCAACAATTGTTACATACCAAACTAGTCACTAGGCATGAATTATGAAAACGTGTGACATGATGATGTACTGTGATGTCACAAAGTCACAGAATTAAAGACGGGACTACTGGCGAGGCGTTTCAGGAGCAGTGTTTTCTGTGGGAGAGAGGAGCTTCTGTTCTTTTGACCTTTTTTAATCTTTTACATGCACATGAACATATTTAACACACCGAATAGGTCTCTTTTAAATAGAGCGCTTGTTGTCAAGGGCTTCATTTTGTGTTGAAGCGCTGGTGACATAAGGGCTCAGATGAAGAGACACTTCAACATCTACAATCTTAAGTGGGGATCAGTACGAGGTCAGAGTAGATAATTGAGACGGGAAAAAACACAGCATAATGCCGCATCAAAAGGGCAGCGCATCAGCTATTACAGCATCGACTATACAAAAATACTCAGCAATAAAAAACACAACAAAATCACATCGACAACTTCAGCACCATATCGAATGAACAATGCCAACATCACATCTCCTGCAGAGAGCAGCAGTGCAGGTCAGTCAGCTGTTTTTTTGTTGGTGGAAGCTATTTTCAGAACATTTTGAACAAATTATCCTTTTAAAAAGTGACGGGGACAAAATCAGCTGTGTAACAAATGTGTCAGGCTCACGTCCCCCAGCATCGGCAGTGTAAATGACACCCACGCGTCTGACACTGGGTCAGTTATAAGTCAATAATCTGCTGTCTTGTCTTTCTCCTTCTGGGTACAGAATTGTTTCTGTGACTCAAACACTGAGTGAATTAACTCAGAGAGTTTAATGTGTAGAATTATTATAGATTTACATTAATGTCAATATATCAATACAGTGCTGAGGCAAAGCGTTGATCGCTCAACTGAAAGACAAAGATTCTGATCATCAATAGTAATTATAGTCATTTATAGCGCTGCAACTAACAGCTATTTACATGATCAATTAATCAATCAATAATGTCGTCTACATGAGAAAAATCCCCTTTCCAGTTTCTCAGAGCCCGAGGTGACGTCTAAGAATTGTTTTTGTTTTGTCTGACCAACAGCCTGAAACACAAATATTGTGTTTATACTGACGTCTAAGACAGAAAAGAGAAAATTTTCACATTTGAGCAGCTGGAACCGTTAAACATTTGGTATTTTTGCTTGATTATCAAAATCGTTTAGAAATGATATCCACAAATGGTTGCAACACTAACTGAAGTGGCGACAGACAACTGGAGCGTTTCTGTTTTCCTTTGAGTCACAAACAACAGCAACAACAACAACAACAACAACAGCAGCAGCAGCAGCAGCAGCACGGGACAAAACGTGAGTTAATCCGATCATTTACTCTGTAATAGAAATGGATTGCCAGTTAACCTTTTGAGATTCTGCAGACAAGATTGTATAGCAACGTTTATTGGGAATCAATATAAACGTCAATGGTTTCATTATTCTATATCCATCACACTGTGCAATCAACATTTACTAAATAAAGATACGTTGAAGCAGAAAACGTGTCTATTGTCAGTTTAAATCAAGCTGATTTTATTTGTATTGTCCAAATCACAAATTCAACAGCGTAGAGATCAGGGCTGGACGACATGGCCTTAAAATAATGTTGCAATATCTTAATACCTTATGGCAATATTTCACCATATACGATATATATATATGAATATTTTTATATGAATATTTTAGATTTTTTAATACCTCGATATGGAGATGATTATTGGTACTCTCGCAACACATTAACACAATAAGATTTCAGGTAAATAATCATCAGTAATGTGATTTGTAAAGACAAAGTGGGTAAAGTCAGTCTGATAAGACAACACTTATCATGACATAACGATATCCAAAATCGTATCACGATAATGATATAATATCGGTATATCGCCCAGCCGGAGCAGAGATCTCTCTTCCAGGAGGGACAGATATCAGTAGACATCATAAGTACATAAATTATTTATCAGGCGTAAGTGTCAAACATTCTCTCTCAGTTTCTCAAATGTGAAAATGTTGTGCATTTCACAGGTTTATATGAGTGTAAATTGAATGTCTTTGCTGAAACAAACAAGTCATCTGAATATGTCACCAGAGGCTATGGGGAGCAGTGATGAGCATTTTTCAATATTTTCTGACCTTTTGTCGACCAAACAGTCAATCAAATAATAATGAGAACAAATTCAGAGATTAATTGTTAATTAAAATAATAATTAGTTTCAGCACTATATAAATCAGATTATCGGAGGAGCTAAGAGTCATTCCTTATAACTTAATATACAGTCAGTGGTTTATCCTTTAGAGAGCGACCTCCAGGTTGAATTTATGACTGGATTTATACTTCAGGTTTCAAGCAAATGATTATTTCAGGGTTTTCCCCTCCATTCTGAGGCATAGGTGCAGTACTCAAGCCGTCTTGGGGACCATCTTAGCCAAGTTAATGTAATAACAACGTGGAGAGCATCCAAACTAAGGACTTTTCTGAGATCTAATGGTTGTATTTCAGCCCAGTCGCCTGGATATAATGTTAGCAGTTAACGTTTCTCTAAACCAAAGATATGTCCAAGGTTGACATTTATACCAAATGGAGCATATCACATTCACATTGAATGGGGATGGCTGGGCCGTTATTACAAAACCAACAAGGCTGCTGAATGGGCGAACGCAGTTCAAGTCACACCGGTGGATGTTTTTGTCAAGTCAAAACCAGCCATCTTTCACGGGAAGTCTGACCTCCATCTGTGATTGTGGCGACCAAAACAGGTATGTTAAGCCAAACCATGATGTTTTCCTGAACTAAACCAAGTGGGTTTTATGCCAAAACCTTAACAGAGCATAAGCACAGCGTTGAGACGAGAGAGAAAGAGAATATTCAGTCTAAAGAGACATTAAGTTGCAACATAAAGATCTGCGTTTAAGATATCTTATCTGTGCTTTTGCAGAAATGTACTTAGCCAACATTCACTCTGGTGATTAGGTTGTTGATTTGGTCCCAATGGTCCAAAATCATATGAAATTCCATCATTTTTATTTGAAAAAGAAAACATTTTGTTCAAGAAGGACCTCCAAACAACCCTGCAAATATGTGCACATCTTCCACAGACGTAAGGAAAATACAGCTTCTCAAAAGTTAATGTGTGATTTTATTAGTTTTATGAGACATAAAGACAGAATTTTAGAGGAAACGTTGGAGTTCTGAGCAACACCTCTATGTTTCTAACTAAAGAAATGTGCATTGCAATGCCACTACCGTGACAGAATAATCAAATTTAACAGTTAAAGACTGTGCTTAACTTTACACGGCTGATCATACAGAACTGCTCATTGTTTCCCCCCATAAATGATCCCAACAGAACAAAGTGTCCCTCATTATCTCAACACCAGCTTGTTAACTCGTTTCTTTTGAGGGGCAAATATGCAGTTTTCTTGTGAGAGGCAGCTTTATCAGCCCCAACACACAAGTGTTGATGACAAAGATGTGTTTGCTTTTCAAAATGACACGAGATATAAGAGGATTACATGGCTCATGAATATGGCCCGTCTCTATCCTCTGATTTATCACTTTATCAGAAATCCTCATCTCCATCCATAACGGGCTGCCACACTACACAAAGGCTGACGCTCTCGTGCCTGAAAAGCTCAGATTTAATTTCAGTTAAGAAAAAAAAAAAGTTAAATCTTGTCTGATCAGCTGAATAAATCTGTGGCGAGCGTGCACAGATGCTAACCCCCGACAATTAGGCTCATTCACATGCAGCTGAGGGAAAAAGAGCAACTGGTTGGAAATCTATTTTTGTAATATTTTTACAATGCTGTCAGTGTATATTTACTGGAACAACAGCAGGGAGAGCTGATGACTACTGAATATCACCTTGTCAGAGACATCACTGAAGTATAGAGCTAGATGATGCTATTTATACTAGACAATACAGACACACTGATACTATTCTCCATCATTTACATCTTCAAAAGAGATAAAAGCTGAGACAATCAATGAGGTATTAAATTTCATCACAGCACCTGGTTATGTATCAAAACACCAGGGCTTTGAAGTCAGTGTTAATTGTTAGCGCCCAAACAAAAAGCTGTCTGCATGATGAGTAGACTATTTTCCCATGTCATCGTCTAAATATATAGTTCAGTTTTCCTTCACCGTCCTGCCTTTAAAAAAGGCCGGCAGGTAAAACAATCAGGGCCAGCTCACACCGGAGCCGGGTGCTTCGTTTGCCATTGATTTATATCTTAAACAACCTCTCCTGGTGCTTCCACTGCTAAAGGTGAGACGCACAGCCAGTGTTTGTGACAGAGATGGACTAGGCGCGGTGGCAAGAGAGAGAGGGATGATGCGGTTTTAAAAAATGCATCACCATTAAATCAAAGAGTAACCTTGAACGAGTTCAGGCCGATGCCAGCTCGGTGACACGCTCTGCCCTCAGCGCTCGGTGCCACGGAGCATGCCAAACAGCGGGGAGACAGAGCTGCAACGCTCCGATACAGGTTAGGCCGGTAGTGCTGGGTAGCGGTCCAGCTCCTCGCTGACCAAGGGCACTCACATTTTGTCCAAGTCAGAGCTCAACATGTTATATAGGCAGACGTATGGCGTCTGAATGACGGAGATGTCCTTGCAAAATGCCTCAGAAGAGTTCACAGAAAATTAATGAAAGTCCTTGTTAATCATTTGGACTTCATCAGAGGATGTGTGCACAGATGGTGCAGAGTGAAAAAACCACTGGTTCAACATATGTGACCCCGCTGCCTGATGTTTGACTAAAAACCTGCTCTGACCTTTTCTCTCTGGCTCCCTCTTGTCTTAAAAAAAAAAAACGAGCAGGCTTTATGGTAAATAAACGTTTTCATAATGAGAAAATACCAAATGTGAATACAAGATTACTTTTATTATTCTTGTTTGCTGCAAGACAAACTCCCCAAGCTATTACATGGTTTTACAGAGCAGACTAACAAAGCATTAGAGTGTAGCCTAGAGGAGGAAAAATTAAACCCCACCGGTCCTTCAAGCTGCAGCAGCTGAACTTTACATATTGCTTGTTCATGCAGGCTGCTAAATCAACGAACTACACTTATTTACGCTTTTTAATAAGGCGCTAAAGCCTCAGAGGAAATTTTTTATTGAGACGACTTGCGGAAAGCTGTGCAGCAGGAAAGCACCTATATTTTCAGTAAATAACGTCCTCTGGGCTGCTAATGTATACATAAAAGAGTTACCAGTTTATTCGGACCGACTGTGCATACATAAAAAATAAAAACACCTTGCAAGAAACCTCTGTAAGATTGGATTTCTGGGCAGGAACTACTGGCGGTATATAACTTATTTTTAAATCTAACTTCCTCCACTTCTCCCACATTCATTGAGACATGTCATCCATCTATCTCGGCCTCCGGCTGCAGTAGTTCCTCGACCATGAGTGGCTGCTGCAGCGGGGCTGTATTTCAGCATGTTGAAGTGCATGGAGAATTCCCATGAAGGGTAAGGGATTATGGATTTTGGCCTCTAAGCTGCCTGGATGCCCAGTGAGGATGTCTCTGAGCGTAGTAATCTTCAAACACCACGCAGAGTGATGAGTGGGCACTGAGGACTTCTACTCAGGATCTAAATGTGTTCCAGCAAGTTACTGGTGAGAGGACGAGAGAGAGACACAGAGACACACAGAGAGAGAGAGAGAGAAAACACCATTTGGTGCAGAAATGGAAAGGATCGACTCAGTGGCTCCTTCGGGCAAGAGACACTTTTGATCCTGTGACCTGTTTTGAGCTATAGTCTGTGTCGAAAACTCGCGCCGAGCAAGGGATCATATTGGAGTGGTGCGAATGTAAATGTCATGGTTCCCCATCACCACACATAACTGCAGATGGAAAAAGTCAATTGAGCAATTTTTGGGGTCAGGTCGGGTGCTCTCGGGGGGTTGAAAAGCTTCATAATGAGGGCACGCTCAAGTCTGGTTTAGACTGTGTCCCAGAAAATAGGACTCAGTGTGGTGGTCATTCTAGTGTTAGCTGGTGTACAGTCAATGACACTGGGATATGAAAGAAATAACTCACACATAAAAAGAAAATCGTATGAATGAAGCACAGCCAGATTTAAAATAGAACCAGATAGTAAATGCAAAGATGGCGACTATTCAGTCGAATAAGAATTGATCATCAGGCGCAAATGCCAAAAAAAGTTTTCGAGCTTCAAGGTTTACTTCCTGGTTATGAAGGCCAAATGAGTATAGAGCGCTGTAGGGGTGTCGTATTTTTGTAGGCTCACCTGGAAGTTAGCATCGCCTCGACAAAAAGCCAGTGGGAGTTTTCAACTGGATTTTGGATTACTACAGAAAATAATCTCTGTTGTTTGTTACTTACCAGTTTTTATATTTTATGAAAATCTCTTAAGCTTGTGTTAACCACAGCCCTAATTTCATGCATTTAACCGAAAACCCATTGAAAAAGCTTTTGAGACGAGGGAACTGGGGGTGCAAAATGCTTACTAATTTCTGGGTTTTATGACTCATTCCTGCCGCATAAGTAGTCGAGCTTCTCCAGCTGGCCCCGCAAAACGCTTTTTTCGGCTCAACGCATCACATAAAACCTCCATAGATCAAAAATTCTGAATAGAAAAAGTCATAATTCACGTTTTTTAGATAAGATATCCTATCAACACTTTTACAGACATCTTTTTCATAATAGCATGCTATAAGAAAAAAGCCTTTTTGGGCCCCAGTACCGCAAGTGGCCAATGAGACACATTGGGTGGTTTGGCTTTCCAAATCTAAATAGTAGAGCCTGATGGATATATTGATATCACAGATACATCATGGTATATGTTGCCTTATAGGCGCCAATATGGAAACTGTCCTTTGAAAGACTATAATGCAGAAAAAGACGCTTAGGAAAATGTATAATTTTCAAACTCCCAGTGAAGTTTACTGTTTGCACTGATGTCAGTTCTGACAATAAAGTTTATTGTTAAAATGTAAAATATCTGTTACACATCTCTGTCACAAGAGTTTCATAACCACGTGTGCGTAACGGAATTTTTGACTTCCGAATATCAGCATCCCAAAAGTGGAATATCCATCAGGCTCTACTAAATAGTAGATTCATGAGCACAGGACACAAGTTGGAGTAAGGAAATGTCGGATGAAGTCAACATTAATGCACGTCCCTGATCAATATCGGGAAGGAATTTCTCTGACTCCATCCTGATTTAATTAAAACCCCAACAGCATCACTTAATTTAAAGCCCTGATTGTTCCTGACTTATTTAAGTGAACTTAAATTGCTTTGATACCATCTTGGACCCGAAGATAAGGTGGTTAAGTGCATGAGGGGGATCAGATGGGGTGAAGGACACCAGTCTTTATGGAGATTATATCCTCTCATTAAGACATGTGTCCTTCTATCTGCTCATATCAAAAGCCTTGAGATGATGTCAGAGGTCAGGGTTTGGAAGGACGCCGAGGCTCGCTGGAGAACTTCCTCTGGGAAATCATGACAGTATTATGACACTAAAGATGCAAAATAACTGAGAAAATGCAACATGCTTGTTTCCATATTGCACAGAGGATGTAAAGCAGCTGTATTGTGCAGAAAGTGACCTCAGGGTGTTCAAGGATCAAAGGGTTCAATGCTCCTTTGGTGGATAATCAAATTAAGTCTGCAAAGCTCGACATAAAACACACTTTCCAAATATAAACCCATAATCTACTGTTTGAATGTAAGTCAGTGTGCTGATGTGCAAAATTGTCTGAGCTTGTATGCTGCTCACACACTCCACGTGACTGAGCAGCACGAATACTGTCCGAGGCTGCAAACAGGTACATCAATTTGGAGCATGACAAGAAATTCCCTTTAGGTGACAACAAAATGTACATGCTATTAGATCAGCTGCAGTATAGTGTGATGAAATAAATTGAAGCCAACAGATGAAAGCTCGGGGCCCCAAACAGGAGAGAGGAGACTATTAAAGGTGCGCTGCCCTTCTTTTATGTTACACTGCCATCCTTTGGACAAACGCAGAACTAAACACCGGTGGATGTTTCATGTGCACAAGGACTGTAGACTGAAACACAATTTCATCTCAGGGCTGTAGCATTTTTATCATCGATCAATCTGCCAATTACCTGTTAATTAACTCATAGAATGTTTAGAAAATTGTGAAAAAGGTAAGAAAAGGTCTTCAAATGTTTTGTTTTATAAAAGCGTAACATTCAAAGATATTCAGTTTACAATGATATACAACACAGAAAAACAGCGAATCCTCCCACTGGAGAAACCGGAAACAGAGGATGTTTCCTTTTTTCACAAATTTTGTTTGAAAAGTAACTGAAACGATTTCTTGCTGCTGATTTGGTTTCTGTGGATCAACTAATCTATTGATCAAGAAATTAACTAATTGTTTCAGCCCATATATACTGTATAACTGTAGATAATTTCTTCATGAATGAATAAAAACTGGGTCTTATAATTTTTCACTCTATGGGTAGTCTTAAAAGCGTACATATTCATATATAGCTTAAATGCTTAAAATATGTTTGATTGAAATTTAACTAACTAAAATCCCAAATTTTGAGTTAACTCAGAATGAGAAATACTTTATTAGTAATTACTATAATATATCCCTTCAATGCCACTTTATGCTTCCAATCCACTACATTTCAGGGGGAAATATTTTAGTTTTTACTGCTCTACATTATCAAACAGTTATATTTACTGTATTCTTTGCAGATTCTCTGCCCTACGCACACCTTGTCAAGCCACTATAATCAGCAGTTGAACCAGAGGAAACTGAAGGCAACTGTAAGTTTCTAAAAGAATCTCCAGGCAGTATATTCCTTTTTTCTGTGAATGTGGATCCTGTGTTCAGGAAATGTGTTCAGTGTATTTATCTGCTTTAACGATGCAATCGTTTAGGCATGAGCCAGCAGTTTTTATAAGTGGGTAATAAATCTGATCATAAACTACCTAAGAGTATGTAAAGTACTTAAAATCACCTCACCTTAAACCAACAACAAAATCCTGCTTACGTGTTAGCGTATAATTACGGAGGCCCTGAGGGGACAGCGAAGATTCAAAGTCTGAACTCATTTGTTTTCTCTCCTGTGTTTATGACTATGAGAACTGGTGGGAAAAAAAGTGTTGCCCAGATAATCTTTCTAAGTTTCTTTATTTATTTAATCCATCTGTGAAAACAGCAAAAATTAAAAGTAATTTTAAAAAATTCCCTCCTGATTTTACCCCCCACTCAGTTTCACAAATAAATCCCTGGAAATGTTATTTTTTATTTTCACAAAAGAAAAAATTTCATGATTTTTCCCCCCCACATTTTTCACGAATAAAAAGTCCCTGGAAAAGTTGATTTTTTTTTTACAGAAGAAAAATATTCTCATGATATTTTTTTTCCCATATTTTTCAAAAGTAAAAAATTCCTGGAATTTTTTTTTCACAAAGAAATATATTCTCCTGATTTTTTCCCCACATATTTCACAAATAACAAATCCCTGGAAATGTTTTTTTTGTTTTTTTCACAAAACAAAGATATTCTTCTGATATTTTTTCACTCAATTTCACAAATAAAAAAACCCTGGAAATGTTTTATTTTTTGTTTTCACAAAACAAAAAAGTTCTGATTTTTTTCACTTAGTTTCACAAATAAAAAAAATCCTGGAATTTTTTTTTTTTTTCACAAAACAAAGATTTTTTTTTCTCCACATTTTTCACAAATAAGAAATCTATGGAATCCCTGAGGGGCAAGTGATGATTTTTTTTTTCTGGTGAAAAAAAGTGTAGGAAGTGAGACTCTCAGACTGATGGTTGCGGTTAACATGATACTTTATTGATGAGTGACATGTTTCAGGCTGAAGTGTGAAGACCAAGTTGGCGGATCGAAATTCCACGAATTTTCAGGAAAAAATCCCCGAATTTTAAAGAAAAATTCTGTGAATCTTCAGGAAAAATTCTGCGAATTTTAGAAAACTTTCTGGGAATTTAAGAAACTTTCCATGAATTTTCTGGATTTCTTCTCATGTGTGAAAAATGTGTTTTCAGATTATTTTTTAATCTGAAATTTTCAAGAAACTTGTAAAATTTTTGGTAGAGATGGTCAACACATACATCTGTAAAATAAAAATGTTCAGTAATGTCCGGGAAAGTTTGACACTGATATCTCAAGATAATCAGATTCAACAGTGGATTTGTGTCATTATATTGTTCTTGAGTTCATTCTGGTGCTTGTTTTATGTCCCACAAACACTGTCCATAATACCCAATAGACACAGAGTGCAGCTGAGGCTGATGTGATGTCATCAGTTCACAAACTCTCAGACTGACGGTTGTTGTTAACATGAGACTTTATTGATGAGTGACATGTTTCAGGCTAAAGTGTGAAGACCAAGTTGGAGGATTGAAATTCCAGGGTTTTCAGGAAAAATTACGGAATTTTTCAGGGAAAATTCTGCGAATTTTCAGGAAATATTCTGCAAATTTTCCAGTTTTCTTCTCTGAAAAATGTGTTTTGAGATTATTTTTTTTAATCCGAAATTCCATTCTGGTGCTTGTTTATGTCACACAAACACTCTACAAGACCAAATAGTCTGATTATTTTTTATCCACATTTTTTTGTAAAAATTCCGTGCATTTTCCGTAAAAATTCCGTGAATTTTCTGGATTTCTTCTCATGTGTGAAAAATGTGTTTTCAGGTTATTTTTTAATCCAAAATTTTCAGGAAGTCTGAAGACCAAGTTGGAGGACCGAAATTTCTAGGTTTGCAGAGATTCTGGGAATTTTCCCAGAAACTTTCGGGGAAATTTTCCAGGAAAATTCCCGGAAAGTTTCCGGGAAGATTCCTGGAAAGTTTCCGTATTTATTCTTGTCAAAAATTATTTTATTATTTTTCTCTGACATTTTCAGGAAACTGGTCAATCTGGTCTACAGCTGTGAAATCAAAATGTTCAGCAATGGCCAGGAAACTTTGACACTGCTATCTCAAGATAATCAGATTCAGCAGTGGATTTATTTCATTATATTGTTCTTGAGTTCTTTCTGGTGCTTGTTTATGTCCCACAAACACTGTCCACAATACCCAATAGACACAGAGTGCAGCTGAGGCTGATGTGATGTCATCAGTTCATAAACCAAAGTGTTGGACACATTTACATGTGGAGGCTGATGTTAGCATTTAGCTCGATGGAATGTTGTCTCCACATATAAAAAAAAGTAAACAGGAAGAGAGACTCTCAGACTGATGGTTGTTATTAACATGAGACTTTATTGACGAGTGACATGTTTCAGGCTGAAGTGTGATGACCAAGTTGGAGGATCGTAATTCCAGGGTTTTCAGGAAAAATTCCACTAATTTTCAGGAAAAAATCCGTGAATTTTTCAGATTATTTTTTTATCCGAAATTTTCAGGAAACTTTTAAAAATTTTGGTAGAGCTGGTCAACACATACATCTGTGAAATACAAATATTCAGCAATGTCCGGGAAACTTAGACACTGATATCTCAAGATAATCAGATTCAACAGTGGATTTATGTCATTATATTGTTCTTGAGTTCATTCTGGTGCTTGTTTATGTCCCACAATCACTGTCCACAATACCCGATAGACATAGAGTGCAGTTGAGGCTGATCTGATGTCATCAGTTCACAAACTCTCAGACTGACGGTTGTTGTTAACATGAGACTTTATTTATGAGTGACATGTTTCAGGCTAATGTGTGAAGACCAAGTTGGGGGATTGAAATTCCAGGATTTTCAGGAAAAATTCTGCAAATTTTCAGGAAAAATTCTCGGAATTTTCCGGTATTCGTCACATATGTGAAAAATGTGTTTCGAGATTATTTTTTCATCCAAAATTCCATTCTTGAGTTCATTCTGGTGATTGTTTATATCCCACAAACACTGTCCACAATACCCAATAGTCAGATTATTTTTTTAATCCGAAATTCAGGAAAAATTCTGTGAGTTTTGAGGAAAGATTCTGTGAGTTTTCCGGATTTCTTCTTATGTATGAAAAATGTGTTTTCAGATTATTTTTTTTACCCAAAATTTTCAGGAAGTGTGAAGTGTGAAGACCAAGTTGGAGGATCAAAATTCCTATGTTTCTAGAAATTCTGGGAAATTCTGGGAAAGTTTCTGGGAATTTTCCGGAATTCTTCCTGTCAAAAATTATTTCATTATTTTTTCTCCAAAAATTTCAGGAAACTGGTAGATCTGGTCTACATCTGTGAACTCAAAATTTTCAGCAATGACCAGGAAAGTTTGACACTGATATCTCAAGATAATCAGATTCAGCAGTACATTCATTTCATTATATTGTTCTTAAGTTCTTTCTGGTCCTTCTTTATGTCCCACAAACACCGTCCACAAAATACCCAATAGACACAGAGTGCAGCTGAGGCTGATGTGATGTCATCAGTTCATAATCCAAAGTATTGGACACATCAACATGTGGGGGCTGATGTTAGCATTTAGCTCGAGGGAATGTTGTCTCCACATATTAAAAAAGTAAACAGGAAAAGAGACTCTCAGACTGATGGTTGTTGTTAACATGAGACTTTATTGATGAGTGACATGTTTCAGGCTGAAGTGTGAAGACCAAGTTGGAGGACCGAAATTTCTAGGTTTGCAGTGATTCTGGGAATTTTCCCAGAAACTTTCTGGGAAATTTTCCAGGAAAATTCCCGGAAAGTTTCCGGAAGATTCCCTGAAAGTTTCCGGATTTATTCTTGTCGAAAATTATTTTATTATTTTTCTCTGAAATTTTCAGGAAACTGGTCAATCTGGTCTACAGCTGTGAAATCAAAATGTTCAGCAATGGCCAGGAAAGTTTGACACTGATATCTCAAGATAATCAGATTCAGCAGTGGATTTATTTCATTATATTGTTCTTCTTAACATGAGACTTTATTGACGAGCGACATGTTTCAGGCTGAAGTGTGAAGACCAAGTTGGAGGATTTCCGGTATTCGTCACATATATGAAAAATGTGTTTCGAGATTATTTTTTCATCCAAAATTCCATTCTTGAGTTCATTCTGGTGATTGTTTATATCCCACAAACACTGTCCACAATACCCAATAGTCAGATTATTTTTTTAATCCGAAATTCAGGAAAAATTCTGTGAGTTTTGATGAAAGATTCTGTGAGTTTTCCGGATTTCTTCTTATGTATGAAAAATGTGTTTTCAGATTATTTTTTTTACCCAAAATTTTCAGGAAGTGTGAAGTGTGAAGACCAAGTTGGAGGATCAAAATTCCTATGTTTCTAGAAATTCTGGGAAATTCTGGGAAAGTTTCTGGGAATTTTCCGGAATTCTTCCTATCAAAAATTATTTCATTATTTTTCTCCAAAAATTTCAGGAAACTGGTAGATCTGGTCTACATCTGTGAACTCAAAATTTTCAGCAATGGCCAGGAAAGTTTGACACTGATATCTCAAGATAATCAGATTCAGCAGTACATTCATTTCATTATATTGTTCTTGAGTTCTTTCTGGTCCTTCTTTATGTCCCACAAACACCGTCCACAAAATACCCAATAGACACAGAGTGCAGCTGAGGCTGGTGTGATGTCATCAGTTCATAATCCAAAGTGTTGGACACATCAACACGTGGAGGCTGATGCTAGCATTTAGCTCGAGGGAATGTTGTCTCCACATATTAAAAAAGTAAACAGGAAAAGAGACTCTCAGACTGATGGTTGTTGTTAACATGAGACTGATGAGTGACATGTTTCAGGCTGAAGTGTGAAGACCAAGTTGGAGGATCGAAATTCCGGGGTTTTCCGGAAAGTTTCCGGAAAGTTTCCGGGAATTTTAGGAAATTTTCGGGAAATTTTCCAGGAATTTCAGGAAACTTTCCAGGAATTTCTCGGATTTCTTCTCACGTGTGAAAAATGTCTCATCTCAACATAATCAGATTCAACAGTGGATTTATGTCATTACATTGTTCTTGAGTTCATTCTGGTGCTTGTTTATGTCCCACAAACACTGTCCACAATACCCAATAGACACAGAGTGCAGCTGAGGCTGGTGTGATGTCATCAGTTCATAATCCAAAGTGTTGGACACATCAACACGTGGAGGCTGATGTTAGCATTTAGCTCGAGGGAATGTTGTCTCCACATATTAAAAAAGTAAACAGGAAAAGAGACTCTCAGACTGATGGTTGTTGTTAACATGAGACTTTATTGATGAGTGACATGTTTCAGGCTGAAGTGTGAAGACCAAGTTGGAGGATCGAAATTCCGGGGTTTTCCGGAAAGTTTCCGGAAATTTTCCGGGAATTTTAGGAAATTTTCAGGAAATTTTCCAGGAATTTCAGGAAACTTTCCAGGAATTTCTCGGATTTCTTCTCACGTGTGAAAAATGTCTCATCTCAAGATAATCAGATTCAACAATGGATTTATGTCATTATATTGTTCTTGAGTTCATTCTGGTGCTTGTTTATGTCCCACAAACACTGTCCACAATACCCAATAGACACAGAGTGCAGCTGAGGCTGGTGTGATGTCATCAATTCATAATCCAAAGTGTTGGACACATCAACACGTGGAGGCTGATGTTAGCATTTAGCTCGAGGGAATGTTGTCTCCACATATTAAAAAAGTAAACAGGAAAAGAGACTCTCAGACTGATGGTTGTTGTTAACATGAGACTTTATTGATGAGTGACATGTTTCAGGCTGAAGTGTGAAGACCAAGTTGGAGGATTGAAATTCCGGGGTTTTCCAGAAAGTTTCCAGGAATTTTAGGAAATTTTCAGGAAACTTTCCAGGAATTTCAGGAAACTTTCCAGGAATTTCTCGGATTTCTTCTCACGTGTGAAAAATGTCTCATCTCAAGATAATCAGATTCAACAGTGGATTTATGTCATTATATTGTTCTTGAGTTCATTCTGGTGCTTGTTTATGTCCCACAAACACTGTCCACAATACCCAATAGACACAGAGTGCAGCTGAGGCTGGTGTGATGTCATCAGTTCATAATCCAAAGTGTTGGACACATCAACACGTGGAGGCTGATGTTAGCATTTAGCTCGAGGGAATGTTGTCTCCACATATTAAAAAAGTAAACAGGAAAAGAGACTCTCAGACTGATGGTTGTTGTTAACATGAGACTTTATTGATGAGTGACATGTTTCAGGCTGAAGTGTGAAGACCAAGTTGGAGGATCGAAATTCCGGGGTTTTCCGGAAAGTTTCCGGGAATTTTAGGAAATTTTCAGGAAATTTTCCAGGAATTTCAGGAAACTTTCCAGGAATTTCTCGGATTTCTTCTCACGTGTGAAAAATGTCTCATCTCAAGATAATCAGATTCAACAGTGGATTTATGTCATTACATTGTTCTTGAGTTCATTCTGGTGCTTGTTTATGTCCCACAAACACTGTCCACAATACCCAATAGACACAGAGTGCAGCTGAGGCTGATGTGATGTCATCAGTTCATAAACCAAAGTGTTGGACACATTAACATGTGGAGGCTGATGTTAGCATTTAGCTCGAGGGAATGTTGTCTCCATATATTAAAAAAGTAAACAGGAAAAGAGACTCTCAGACTGATGGTTGTTGTTAACATGAGACTTTATTGATGAGTGACATGTTTCAGGCTGAAGTGTGAAGACCAAGTTGGAGGATCGAAATTCCATTTTTTTCAGGAAGTGTGAAGACTAAGTGTGAAGTGTGAAGACCAAGTTGGAGGATCGAAATTCCGGGATTTTCCCCAAAAATTTCCAAAAGCTTTACTGATTTCTTCTTGTCACAAATGTGTTATGTGTTTTCAGATTATTTTTTATCCGAAATTTTCAGGGAACTGGTAGAGCTGGTCTACATATCGGAAATCAAAATGTTCAGCAATGGCCAGGAAACTTTGACACTGATATCTCAAGATAATCAGATTCAACAGTGGATTTATTTCATTGTACTGTTCTTGAGTTCATTCTGGTGCTTGTTTATATCCCACAAACACTGTCCACAATACCCATAGAGTGCAGCTGAGGCTGATGTGATGTCATCAGCTCATAAACCAAAGTGTTGGACACATTAACATGTGGAGGCTGATGTTAGCATTTAGCTCAGGGGAATGTTGTCTCCATATATTAAAAAAGTAAACAGGAAAAATTCCAGAAATGTTTCCTGAAAATTTCGGGAAAGTTTCCAGGAAAGTTTCCGGAAAGTTTCCAGGAAAGTTTCCGGAAAGTTTCCAGGAAAGTTTCCAGTGGAATGTTGTCTCCATATATTAAAAAAGTAAACAGGAAGAGAAACTCTCAGACTGATGGTTGTTGTTAACATAAGACTTTATTGATGACTGACATGTTTCAGGCTGGAGTGTGAAGACCAAGTTCGAGGATCGAAATTCTGGGGTTTTCAGGAAAAAATCCCGAAATTTTCAGGAAAAATTCCCGGAATTTCCCGGTTAATGGTCCGGGAAAATGTCGGGAATTTTCCAGAAACTTTCCGGAGTTATTTTTGTCAAAAATGTGTTTTCAGATCATTTTTTTAACCGAAATATTCCAGGAAACTGTCAGAAAACTTTAAAATCTTTGGTAGAGCTGGTCTTCACATACATCTGTGAAATAAAAATGTTCAGCAATGTCCAGGAAACTTTGACACTGATATCTCAAGATAATCAGATTCAACAGTGGATTTATTTCATTATATCAACTCTGTTCTTGAGTTCATTCTGGTGCTTGTTTACGTCCCACAAACACCATCCACAACACCCAATAGACACAGAGTGCAGCTGAGGCTGATGTGATGTCATCAGTGTTGGACACATTAACATGTGGCTGATGTTAGCATTTAGCTCGAGGGAATGTTGTCTCTACCTATAAAAAGTGTAAACAGGAGGTGAGACTCTCTGGCTGAGTGAGAAAAATGTTTTTCACTTAGCTCGACACATGAAAAATACACTTTTTTTGAGAACTTAGAAAAAATTGAGAACTTATAAAATAGAGCACCAGAAAGAAAAAATGTCTCCATTGCCCCTCGAGGCTTCCGTAGAAATCCCTGGAAAGGTTTTTTTTAATTTTTTTACATAACAAAAAAATTCCCGATTTTTTCTTTTCCACATTTTTCACAAATAAAAAAATCCCTGGAAATGTTTCTTTTTTTTCCCACAAAACAAATTTTTTTTTTTCCAGATTTTTTTTTTTCTTTCACATTTTTCACAAATAAATCCCTGGAAATGTTTTTTTTTTCACAAAACAAAGATATTCTCCTGTTTTTTTTCACATATTTCACAAAAAAGTCCAGGAAATGTTTTTTTATTCGTTTTCACAAAACAAAAAAATTCTCCTGATTTTTTTTTTTTTTTTTACATATTTCACAGATAAAAAAATCCCTGGAATTTTGTATTTTTTTTTTCACAAAACAAAAATAATCTCCTGATATTTTTTTCACTCAGTTTCACAAATAAAAAATCCCTGGAAATGTTTTTTTTTTCTTTTTTTCACAAAACAAAAAAATCTACAGACTTTTTTCACATATTTAACATAAAAAATCCCTGGAAAGGTTTTTTTTATTTTTTTACATAACAACAAAATTCCCGATTTTTTTCCCCACATTTTTAACAAATAAAAAAATCCCTGGAAATGTTTTTTTTTTTCCACAAAACAAAATTTTTTTTTCCAGATTTGTTTTTTTCTTCGTTTTCACAAAACAAAAAAATTCTCCTGATTTTTTTTATTTATTTTTTTTACATATTTCACAGATAAAAAATCCCTGGAATTTTTTTTTTTTTTTCACAAAACAAAAAAAATCTCCTGATATTTTTTTCATTCAGTTTCACAAATAAAAATCCCTGGAAATGTTTTTTTTTTTTTTTTGCAGTTTTTGCACATTTTTCACAAATAAAAAATCCCTGGAAATGTTTTTTTTTCTTTTTTTCACAAAACAAAAAAAATCTCCAGACTTTTTTCACATATTTATGAGATAAAAAATCCCTGGAAATGTTTTTTTTTCTTTTTTTTCCACAAAACAAAAAAGTTCTCGTGATTTTTTTTTCGCTCAGTTTTACAAATAAAAAAAATCCTGGCATTTCTTTTTTTTCACCAAACATAAAAATTCTCCTTTTTTTTTACAAATAAAAAATCCCTGGCATTTCTCGAGTTATTATCTCGAAATAACAACTGCCGTTTTCCCGAGATAACGGGATAATTTTCTCGAGATCTTGAGATAACGAAACGATAAGGCAGTATATTAAATCACTGCAGGAAACATCATTCAGTGTAGCAATGTCAGAGGAGCAGGAGCATATCGATCACCACGTCACATATGTTTTCAATCAAGGCCTGACACAGGCTGAAATAGCATTATGCCTTGCTATTACAGATAATATACACATTAGTGTGCATAATCTAAAAAGACGGTTAGCGAGGCTTCAGCTATATCGGCAGCGCAATCTAAGTGAGCCTGATGTCGTCATTAACTACATAGCTGACCAGCTATGTAGTTAATGAGGAGATCTCGAATTAATTATATTGTTATCTCGGGAAAACAAAGTTTCGTTATCTCGAGATCTCGAGAAAATTATCTCGTTATCTCGGGAAAACGGCAGTTGTTATTTCCAGATAATAACTCAGGATCTCGAGAAAACAAATGAAATTAACTCGTTATCATGGGAAAACGGAGGAAATAAAATGTATGAATGCATGGCCCTTTAGGGCTACCGTAGTGTCTACATGTTACTGTATGTTTTAGTATGTGTGCCAGGCAAGCTGCTCGAACAAAAATGCCCCTGGTGGGATTAATCTCTATATTTTCTTTTAATAAGCAAAATATTTAATTATGCGTGTAAACATATGTACCTTTTTTTTTATAGTAGCCTTAATGTTTGTTTGATTACATGTCATGTTTATTTTTCATCATCATTACAACATCTGTCTGCAGGAGACCAACATCTGAACGTGATGCGCATGACGTCAGCAGCGTCTCGTGCAGGAGGACGGCGCGCGGCGGTGAATGAGCAGCTGTGTGGACACTGTGCAGTGCAGCAGGCCTGCAGCCGGAGCTGCTGTCCGGAGACGCTGAGAGGGATTTAACGAGCCTGTGCTGCATGTTATCGACGCGGAGAGGTGCGTGTGCGACAAACTGCGGTCTGATTTTTGATATTCGCTCTTTTAAAAATGTTGATATGTGTGTGTGATGATCGGAGGGAGACGCTGCTTCAGAGCAGTGAGTCAGGCGATGTGCTCCCCCTGGTACTGTAGTACTGTGTAGTATTAATGGTGCCGGTTGGTTCTGTTTAAAATGTACATTGTGTTCTGAGATGATCCTTCTTGGTTTAGTTAAAGCGCGTTTATCGCTTCGCTTCCCGTCGTTTCAACTGAGTCGTGACTGCTGCATGTAGGAAATGAATGTGCTCATTAAATATTAATGTCGTCCCCGGCAGGTGATGGTGTTGGTCAACATAATGAGCTGACATGGTTAATGTTTGCACGCAGCAGGGAGGGACTGTAGAAATACAAACACAACACACCTTCATGTTTCTCATAGCTGCAGAGGAAACACCGGTCAGTCATCACTCCTTCATGCTGCAGCCACTAAGTTTCAGTGTAATGTGACAGTAATGAGCTACTTGTTCTTTACTGGAGCATTTCTGTTGTTATTTATTTGATACATGTAGTTTATTTACAGATTAATATCATTAAAACAAAAATATAAATCAACTAATAACATGATATCTTATATTTAAGCCATCCAGCATGTACATAAAGTAAATCTAACTAGCGTCTTCTTTACCAGCTGCAACAATAAAGTGATGTTTACACATTCATTACAATGCAGTAATATGATTCTGACATAGGCCATTCTGCATAACGTTACTTTTGATACTATATATGACACGATAAGTTGATGTCAGTACCTTTATACATAAGAGCTGAATTCAGGACATGTCTTGTAACAGGCGAACACTGTAGTGTTGCTAATCTGAATACTTCTTCCACCACTGGAGGCGTTTCACCACCTCAATGATCTTTCATTGAGCTCTGTAGCAGTGCAGTGATCACAAAGTAGCTGTTATTGTTTTACAAAATTGTTGTCCAGATTAATGACTCGTAGAAACACTAACAAAATAAGTGAGTGAAGTTTTTCTTTTACATGTTTGTGGGGTTTTGTCTAATGTAATGACTTCTATAGGCCTAATATAAAGAAGAGAGGGTTGCATACAGGAATATATCTTTTAACGAGTTACATAATCATCCGTCTCGCAGTACGCAAAATGTTTTCAGTACACACTGATGACGGCAGGATGTGTATGGACACTTGCATCAAGGATGGCGTACCAGCTGGTCAACCTCAGAAATGAACTCCTATAGGTCTAATAAACCCGACTGATATAGAACATAAAAAAGAAAAACACTCCAAAACTATACAATTCGAAATAGACGTGAGAAAGATGTGTCCGGTGCAGAGATACAAGGATTTGTAAGATACGATCTTGTTTCTTTGTTTCAGTTAAAACTCTTGCAGCGGGTATTTGAATGAGATTTTAACCGGGTTTGTTCATTTTACATGTTTTATATTATTATTTATATAGTGACATTTTGACATTAGCAGATACCGTTACTAATACGGTGATATTGATTTCAACTGTGTCTCCTTAACTGGTAACTTACCAAAAAGTTTGTGTCTTTCAAAAACATAAAATGAAGAGAAAAACAAGAGAAATCAACTTTTGAATCACACCTCACTGATGCAGCAGGAAAATACTCACTCAATACGACCTTCAGCCTTTACCAAAGAAGTCAGTATTATTTAACCCCTAGAATTAACAGATATTTGCAATGTTAGAAATGACTAGAGATGTAACAATATTAATTTTCCTCCTTGGAACCGATTCTGACACCTGAACTTTGTGTATTGGCCAATACTGAGTACCAATCTGATACCAGTGCATTAAATAAATATTATATATTTATTTATTTTAATAATTTTTAACAGCCGTTTACCTCTACTTAATGTTATGAATGTGTTTGAAATTACGTAAATCACTTGCTGCTGATTGGTGCGTCGACTCGTGTACTCGTCAGTTCCCATACTGGTATTGTTAACTGAATCCACATGGTTGATAATGACCCCTCACACACACACACACACACACACACACACACGCTGGGTTGTAATATTTCAGGTTTGATCCAAGTGCATACTGTAATGCACATTTTTACACAAAGATGAGACGTCGAGCTGTAATTTCTGAAAATATAAGGTTTCTGCAAATCTTTGTTTGCTGCAAATTTGAGAAAATGTCTAAGTGAAGTGTTAGAGCTGTTCCTGAGCCCCGCTGCTAAAGATAAATATTCCTCACAACATCTGTTACCCAGTAGGTAGCCCATCTAAGCTGCTCTGCTTTCTCCACAGGCAGTCGTGAAAAATGGAGGGAGGAAATTTGTGAGTATACTTCTGTGTTTACACCGATCAATAAGTTCTTCCCACATCATTATAGAAGAGGGCAGCAGTCACAACATTGGTCCAACCCCTGTGTCATTGCAGCGGCTACTCCCGAGACTATCTGGACCGCTTCATCCAAAGCCAAGACTCGTCTGTGGTGAACAAGTTCCAGCAGAAGTACTGGAAAACCAAACAGACGCTCATCAAGGTCACCGGGAAGAAAGAGGACGAGCATGTGGTGGCGTCAGACGCAGATCTGGATGCCAAGCTGGAGGTGAGGAGGGATGTAAAACTGCTCGGGCTCGTAGGTTTGCAGCAGAGGGTCTTTTTGGACGACATAGGCCTCCATCACATCACAGAAACATTAAGGAACACAGCAGATACTTCCCTCAGGTGGACTCTGCAGTGACTTAGATGGCTTTTTGATTCACACGGTGCCAGTATTCGCTTCAGGCTTCACACTTACATTAGGCTGCCGCTCTAACCTCCATCATTGATGCCTCCATTTCAGGAGTGAAGTGAGTTTAATGGCTGAAATCAATAGCTCATAAAAGGCCTGAACACCCAACCTTAATTAAGGCCAGGTCCTCGATAAGAACGGTGGTGAATCATTCAAAACGGGATATCTACATATCAGATCACAGCTTTGATGAGACATTTTAACACTTCAGTTTTTACCTCATGAAGGATTTAATTCCATATCATAGATTTAAATGGATATCTGTGGTTTGTCTTCTTGAAAATAACTCACAGCATATTCACACAACCGTTTTTACTTACCTGACAATAACTTCCACTTAGATCAGGCTTTTTTTTTGTTTGATTTTGTGTTTTTGCTGATTTTCTTCTGATGTGCAGGTCTTCCACTCCATTCAGAGAACATGCATGGAGCTGCTAAAGGTCATCGAGCAGTATCAGAGGAGGATCTGCTGTAAGTTCAAATGAAAAGCATAATAAGTAAGAATTGTAGCATGTAAATATATCTCTTAAAAAAGTGCCATCATATCACTAAAACTGCAAATATTCATCCGTCAGTTTTTCACCATTTATCCAGATGTGTTTCATGGTGGCAGCAGGCTAAACAGGGCAGCACAAACCTCTTTTTTGCCAGCTACATCCTCCAGTATGTTCTGAGTCTCCTCCCTGTTGATCACGCCCCGATAACGTCCACAAGGTGGCATCAAAGAGGAGCGCTGAACCACTTCAGGCAGCCATTCACACTTGATGTCGATAGTTCATCACCTTGTCCTTAAGGCTGAACCAAGACACCACGCAAAGGAACTCATTTCACATTTCCCTCAACACCTGATCCAACTCATCACCAGGTGATGATCAGTCAGCACGTTGCCGTCTTTACCAGATCAGATGATTTGACAACAAAGTGGATCATCAGTCTTAATGCTAAGGTGTTCTGGTACCAGCTGCACTGCCACATGCTTCAGTGTTGTTGTCGTTAAGAATGGTGTATGACCAAAATGCCACTCAGTTTCAAATCAGGAGGGCAAATCTTCCCAATTACCTCCCTCCACCACAGATGTAAGAGTGCAGCAGCAGAACTGCATCCTCAGACTCACTCACACCATATTTAAGACACTTCCCGCTCCTCTAAACACAACCTCTGCATTAGATGAGAGCAACAAATACATTTCGGGTGTTGCTCCTTTCTGTTTTTTGGGTATTGCAGACGCCATGTCCTAGAACTGAAATCTAATCCCTGCTGTGGGCAGAGCTGAAGCTGACCCTAGAGGACGGATGTAATATGCTCAATTTTGAGGAAGAAAAGTCCCTTGATGTCAGTCACAATAAAATGTACCCTTAAGCTTGCTTTAAGTTATAAATTGGCACACACAAACTGGTTGCACAGTTGGTTGATTAGCTAGTGTTAGCATAGAGAGCCATCTCCACAAAAGCCAAAGTTAGAAAGACAAAGAACAGGGTTTGAAGCTGTGGATGCCACCAACCCACAACATTGTTCTTAGTCTGACCTCTGTCCTGGAAACTATTTGTCACTGGAGCCGTTGTCCACAACAAAACAGCTCCCAGGGTCACACAAACATCCACAACAATTGAAACCATGACTCAGATCTTTTTAATTACTATAAACAGCATCCATTCAGTTACAGGGCTATTTGTGATCGAGATGCAGAATGTGAACAAAATAAAAGTCATGTTGAACAAAAAATACTTTCTGGAATACTTCAAAGAAATGGCCATTCGTTCCAGTTCCCTTAATCTGGATGATAAAGTTCCATATATTTTATTTAATTTACAAATCAAGTTTTCTAAGTTTGTACGATTGAATCCTAAACTCGTTCACCGTCTCTACTGTGCAGATCTTTCCCAAGAGGAGAACGAGCTGGGTCGTTTCCTGCGCTCACAGGGCTCGCAGGATAAAACCCGGGCTGGAAAGATCATGCAGGCCACAGGGAAAGCACTGTGCTTCTCCTCCCAGCAGAGGTAAGAAGCATAAAAGAGAGGAGCGTCTTATTTGTCCAAAATATAATCCTAGAGTTGTTAATCGACTGTCAAAGGTAAAACACAGAAGATAAACAGCAGAGACGCAAACTTTCAATTACAAAATAAGGATTACTTTTATTTGATTTCTGAGTCTGTCACAGTCAGTCAACTACAAACATTTGGCCAAAGAATCATACATACTGATTCTTAATAATGAAGTTAATTCTTACATTATTACAATATTAAAGTAATTGTTTTACCCTTTGAATACTGGCAGATGATTGCAAACACCAGTTTGGTAAACAAATGTGACCATCGATAAGAAAATCAGTAGCCTCCATTTACTGTCAGACTTTGTTTCTGCTTGTTTCTCAAAATGAAAAACTAAATATCCACTACTTATCTTTTGTTTAAAACTTGCTTTATTTCTTTACTGAGAGGGACCAACAAAAGTTTGTTTGTTGAGTCTTTCGCCGGCCTTTGGTTGACTCTACTATTTGCTTTTATAAGAAGTGTTTGGACTGTTGGGGCAGGAAGAGCTAAGTGGCCCTTTTGGTTTTGTAAAACCTTTACCTTGATGACTTTTAATTACTTAGCAGTGTATTCTAAAGGCCAAATTACGTTTGTGCTGTGTGACAGCACATGCTGCAACTTAATACTTACTTAACACTCCATCCTACAGATTGGCTCTGAGGAACCCTCTGTGCCGTTTGTACCAGGAGGTGGAAACGTTTCGCTATCGAGCGATCTCAGACACGTGGCTGACGGTGAATCGGATGGAGCAGTCCAGGACTGAATACAGAGGAGCGCTGCTTTGGATGAAGGATGTATCTCAGGAGCTGGATCCAGACACACATAAACAGATGGAGAAATTCCGCAAGGTCTGTCACACAGACGTTTTTTAGCAGAAACGAAATGACAACCAAATTTTATTTTTAACCAACATTTACTGAAAAAAAAATCCCCAAATAAACATTTTATTTATTGTTGGTTTAGTGAAATGTAGCCTGTTCAAAAATGAAAACCCCCTCTCCTAAAATATGAGTCAAAATATGCTGGAATGAATTTCCTTGCTATGTGACGACCTGCACATGAATTGAGATGCCAGAAAAAAAAAAGAAGAAGGAGAGGCAGTTCCAAGTGCTGCTCCCTGCCAGGATGAAGAGGCAAATCATAGCCAGGAGGCAACATAACAAGCCAATAGGCAGCTAGGGTCAGTGAAGCAGACACCACCACCTGTGAAAAAGAGGACAATGTTTATTAAGGAGAAGATATTGTGCATGTGTTTATGTAAAAGCGAGAGAACACATGCTTTATGAGCGAAGACGACTTGGGGAGGACCTTTTCACTGGACCTTTTCAGAGGCCCACTGTCAATATTAAGAAACAGCTGCAGGCCAGAGCAACATGAAGATAGAAATAACCTCTGGAACCTGCCAACACAGTGTGTGGGAGAAGAATAAAATATTACCACTGCTCCACCGAGTATCAAATTTGATTAAATGTTCAGAAGAAACGTCAGAAAACATTGAAAAAAGTCCACAATGACGTTTTTATATATCTTGCTTCATGTCCAAAAATAATCAGTTAAAGACACTCAACATATCAACTTACTGAGGAGATTATGTTTTCATCCGTTTGTTTGTTTGCTGGTTGGTTTGTCAGCAGCATCACACAAAAACTACTGAAAAAGGGGAAGAAAATCCTGCGTATTGAGGTGGCTGGTATCTATGAGTGACTACAACTTGATGCTGATAAAGGGGACTGTTGTCATCATGTCAGCCCCAATTTTACAGTAATATGCAAGACAACCAAACAGCATGTATCAGGAAAAAACTCACAAAAAAGGCCACTAGAGGGCAGAACACACCATCAAATAGAGGTCTTTTACTTCAAGCTTTAACTCTACAGTAACCCTGCATGCTTCAATCTTCTTACACTTGCACAAACTTGAACTCCAGTGTTTGTGTTTGATATTGAAGCCTGTGACACACATAACACTGGCTGCTTACCTTCAGTTAGGACATTTTTTCTTATCTACTATATCTCAGGTTCAAGCCCAGGTGCGCACAACCAAAACAAGCTTTGACAAACTGAAGAATGATGTCTGCCAGAAAGTGGACCTGCTGGGAGCCAGTCGCTGCAACCTGCTCTCGCACGTTTTAACCACATACCAGGTATAACACAGATCCCAGCTGTTTGCATCACACACCACTGATCTTAAATAGGGAGTTTTCAAAAGCCATATCACATGCGGTTAAGCCTACATAACAACATAAAGGAAACAAAGCTATACAAGCTATACAAGGAGATTTAAGACCATGTGAGGAGACACTACATAGAGACGATGATGGTGAATTATTTTAAAACAACCAGCTGATTTGTGTTGCGTTGGCTTGTTCTACTGTTTCAGACGACACTTTTGCACTTCTGGGAGAAGACGTCCCACACGATGGCAGCCATCCATGAGAGCTTCAAGGGCTGTCAGCATTATGAGTTCTCCACACTTAAGGTGAGAGAGCATCTTGACCTGCACAGGGATCTAAACACTGACCCCTCTTAAAGAGGCTGTTTACACCTGCCATTATCATCCGTCCTGAGTGAATCGATCACGCGTGCCTCCAAGAAGCATCGAGGACACATTTGAGATGCGATCACTCAGATCACAGTCGGAGGTGGTCTGGGCAGGGTATGACCACCGCTAATGTGTCCTGGGTCACATTGACCCTGTTTTGGCTCTCCAACCGGCAGAGTTGAGCAGCAAAAGTTTGCGAGCTGATTTCACCATTTAATTGGTAACAAAAATATCCCCAGACTCCCTTAACAAAAAAAAACACAAAATTCTTTTGCAATGTCAAGTGAGGAGAAACTTAAAAAAAATATTGAGATGGCTATGGCAATTTCTTAATTATTTATTCTTTCTTGTAAATTAAAATGCATTACGTTAAGTTTCTTATTTTTTTGTCAAAAGTGTCCATTTGCTGAGATATCACTGTGCTGCTTGCCTGCAACTCTGTAACTGTTAAAGTGCGTCTTCGCCACTGATCTCATCCTCATGAAAGAAGACACCATTTTATTGTCAAATTTTACAAATACAGTTAACAGTAACCAATATACGCTACTTCTTTTTCGTCTGTGGAGAAAGTCCCCGGAGTCCCTGAAAAAATGTAGCAATTTTATGTTTTTGAGTCAGGAGAAACTTTATAAACTTCGTGAAACGCTTTCAAAGACACATTCTTAATTATCTGGGCTTTCTTTTAAATTCTGCAGATGTTATACATTAAGTTATTTCTGTCTTTGTCCCAGCAATGTATACATTTCTTCCTGAGCGAGGAAGTGAGGTCTAATGCCAGGTGTAAACTGATGGATTAAGAGCTGTCCACTTGTGATTGGATCACCCAGGACGGATGTTAATGCCAGCCTCAAAGCCTCAAAGTAGTTCTGCATTTTGAGAAGAGGCCAATATTTATAACAAGTGACTTGGTTATTCTGCAGACATTACAAGACCCCATGGACAAGCTGGCTAAGAAGAAGGGGAAGAAGAGAATCAAAACGGAGAAAGAAGATGGAAAGAAAGCCGAGACCACAGACGACCAGTGAGTTATCTCGCCTTGATCTTTACTCGTGCAGGTAGACAAAACTTGTGCATGCCAACTGTTCAAACTGACAACATATTTATAAGTCTGGACAGAACACAAACTCAGTTTTTCTACACACCTGTTGCCTTATGTATGCGGAAAATGTTAATAACTGATCTTCTGTTTGTCATATTCACAGACTCATCTCACTAAATGAAAACACCAGCGATAAGACCAGAGAAGGTAAAAGACAATACTATTAAATCTTTTCTTCTTTTACAGGATTATTCCTATAAAATTCTGCTGATTATTTTCTTAATTTTTGTATAAAACGTCCAAAAATGGTGAAAATATGTGATCATAATTTCCCAAAGTTCAAAGGGACAAGTTGCTAGTATTAGTTGCTAATACAAAGATAGATGGTGCTAACACTTTATATTAAGGTCCTTGTAATAAGTGTTAATTAATAGGTAGTAGGGCCCTTTTAAGTCCTAATAATATGCTTATTTACATTATTATGTGTTTTCTATCAAGGAAGACAAAGAAAACAAGCTAGTAAACACATTTGAGAAGCTGGAACCAGCGATGGTTTGGTCGGTTTTCAAATTATCAAAATAGTTGCTGGTTATTTTTCTGCAAATCTGCTTATCAGTTATTCGATCAATCATTTTAACCTCTATCATACTTAGTTTTCGGAAAATGTGGCTAAAATTTGGGCGAATGTAAGTGACCAAATGACAAGGAAATTATTAGTTACATTACTTTAATAGACAAATATGCATTATTGCTAAAGTCTGCACTGTCATTTTAGGAAATGGAGATGCTCTCTCTACCCATCCAGAGTCAGAGGGAGAGGAGAAGGACAGCATGGCCTTACTGAATGAGATCCTGGGCAGTATGTCTGTGGATGAGGGCGACTTCTCTCGAGAGTGGACAGAAGTGTTTGGAGACACCGAGGAGGGAACGAGCGCAGCACCAGGTGGACCAGCGGAGGCCGAACAAAAGGAAAACTCCTTCTTTCTACCATCTCAGCTGCTGGACCAGAGCTTGAATAATCTGCAGTCTTCACTCTCAGGTCAGCACGTTAAAGTCTGTGTTCATTCCTGTGTGAATTACAGAGGAGGTCCAAAAGGATATTTAGTTGTGAAAATAATTATTTTTTTCTATCAAGATGAGACCAGTTGAGAACTAAAACTATGCAAAAACTACGCGAACGTTATCCCAATGTAATTAAGCATCTAGGTGAAATAAATACGCCTGAAACTGAATAAAAAGTAACGCTAGGTAATGCTTTTCCTTGAATGGCTGCATTAACAATTGCACAAATTAGCTGCTTTTCATTGTGGCTAACTATTTCCACAAAGGGAGAAAAGTGGCTTCAAAATGATTTATCAAACCCACATCTGTCAAAGTAATACGAGTCCATTATACCAGGGCAGTTAGATTTGCTTCCCCGTAGGTGATTGCCAACGACTTTCCATTTCATCTGGGCCTGGGCACTGGCTGCTAGCATCTCATCTGGTTTTGTTGATTTGGTTTCTCCATTTCCAGCTCAGAGGGCTTTTGAGTAGCCCCACTAATAAAGCCATAAAGAAATGGAAACCTACAGTATGTAAGTATGTCCTGGGTGGAAATATGAAGCTGGCATTTCAGTGTTCATCAGGGCAGTAAGGTATAATTCCTGCACGGTTCAGAGTCACAGCATGATTTAGAAATATTCCTTCAGTTCCACAACGATCATCGATGAGGAACGAGTTAGAAAAAGAAGCAAGTCTGGAGTTTTTCAGCTCAAGTATATCAGAACAGACTGAGGAGAAGCATATGGTCAATGTGATCCGAGGCTGGCAAGATGGCGAGGAGTGCTGAAGGGGAGGCCGAGAGTCCAGCTGGTCAACGAAACACACTTGGGGACTGATCAATATTTTCCTTTTAAAAAGCTGTCAGAACATTTTCAAACTGTTTGACTTTTTCCACATGTCAACAGTTTTACAGCTTGAAGCAGCAAGTCACAACATGCAGTCTCAGAAGCCGTCAACAGAATTCAATCAGAACTGCACAGAACTTGGTTAAAGTATAGAACGATTTTAAATAACTCAATGTACTTAAAGCCGATTCAAGCAGCAATCAGTCGGCAGGAGAGCACACGGGCTGGGACTGGCTTGTAAGTGAAAAATAACTTTTGACAACACGCAAGGAAAACGGACCACACAAAACATCAGGTGCAGGTTCAAAACTAATTTAACACTTACAAATATACCTCTGTGTCCTTGAAACTTTTCTTGCACGTACTGATTTACACTCAAATTTGTTTTGCTGCTAAGAAAACAAAAAGAAAAAGCGCTGCAGACTTTCAAGACGAATCTGAGTCGGGAGGCAAGAAGGAGCTTGTTCAAGAGGTTGAGAACTTAACGGCCAGAGGTTTACGGCCTCCATTTAACCTTGACTGGAGCCCGAAACAGGCCTGCAAACAAACCTGGTTCAGAGTCTGAAATCTTGACTGATTCTTGTAGAGGCTTGCGCTTGACAGCAAAATTGTGAAAACAAGCTACAGCAAATCTTAAAGAAAGAAAATCCCTAAATTCTCATGAGTTGAAGATGCAGCCACACTTGGACTGCTGGCAAAAAAAGGTATTTTTGACAGATATTGCGATATGATTCACATTTCGTGGGAATGATCATTTCTGTATTACAATGTTCAGTACTTTCACTGAATAAACATATTAAAGGGCAGGGCGTCTCTGCAGCACCACAGGACTTCATTGTAATGCTGTTTTGTAACACATTTGACCCAAAAATTGCAGCTTCTGCGATTTGGATATTTCAATTAGTCGTGCATCCCGAAGACACACTCAAAGCTTTCAAACTCAAACAACTGACAACATTCCTAAAAGATTTTTAGCCTTTTCATCATGGGGCATTTATCTCAACGAAAACATTGATTCATTCAAAGTTTCGTCTTCCACTTCAGGACTTGTAACCATAAAGGAAACACGAGTAGAGAGAGCTGGAGCTCTTAAGGATTTAAAAGGCTATTTGGTCATTTAGGTCCGCTTTGTATTTGTTTGTATTTGGAATTTAAACTGTTGGTCACAAAATATAACATCAACACCACATTCCAGCGTCCTCTCTGGTGGTATTTAGTCCTGCTACAGACTGTATTTTCTGGATACACAAAGGATAAAAGCTAAAATAAACTTGCCTGAAACAAGATCTCAAAGTTGTAATTGCAACTTTTGGCCTCTAATGTCGTCAGATTTGTGCCGTGACTGAAGTTGTGATTGTTGTTGTTTGTGTGTCTATTACACAATATCCGTCCACATCAGCAGAGTGCGAGAGGGTGTGATGATTTATTTGTTGAATCATGGTTTGGCACGTTAAACGTCCCCTGTTGATTAATCCAACTCTGCATCGCCGTTTCAGATTGGGGCGGGATTGTTCCACAGCCCGTCGCCCAGGCAACAGAGCACTCATCTGGAGCCAATCAGAACCCTCCTAAGCCAGCAGTGAAAGGTAGGAGCGGGCCAAATGAGCAAAACATATGAGAAGACTTGAAAGAAAAAAAAGACTTAACTCATTCAAAAGAGACATGTCGAGCTGAAACCCGTGTTTATGAGTGTTTTTCAAAGAACTTGTGGGTTGTTTCCATTCATAACGCTGGATCGAACGGAGATGATTATATTTTCACCATGTCTCTAAATGTTCAGCAGTGAGTCCGAGTGACATTTATCCTTTGTTAACTCATTTCACAGAGACAGCAGGGATGTCCAAAGACCTCTCGGCGTGGTTCAACCTGTTTGCTGACCTGGACCCCCTCTCCAATCCTGATGCGGTCGGCAAAACTGACACAGAACACGAACTTCACAATGCATAGTTCTTCCGCAGCGTCATGGTGATCTGAAATGGGCACCTTTGTTAGTGGGTACAGCAGAATAAAGCTGCCACTGTGACCTGAGAGAAATCTGATGAGCAACACACAACTGTTTTCGCTTTAGACTTCAATGTGATATACAGCTGAAACAATTAGTCAATTAATCAGCAGGAAATCATTTTTGATAATTGGAAGAAGTACTACTTAAACTGGCGATAGACACGCCAACAATAACACCACAAAGTAATAGTAGCAGTGTTAAAATAGACTGTAACTTGAAAGTAAACATCCTGCATTCAACATTTTGCTTAAGTAAAAGTACAGAAGAATAAGATTTAAAATATACTTAAAGTACCAAAAGCAAAAGTATTCAGAATGGCCCCTTTTCAGAATAATTGTGTTTATCACTTGCTGTGACTGCACAGCTTGTATAGCTTTTGAATTTCCTGCAGGGTTCAATAAAGCTTTATCTTTATCAATAATAAGACATCGTAATTCATTTGTTGATTATATTTTGTATTATTAATCAGAATCTGCAATGTAACCAACTAAAGTTATCAATAAATGTAGTGTAGTAAAAAGGACAATATTAGCAATATAATATAAACTAGCAGAAAATGGAAATACTCAAGTAAAGTAAGAATATCTCAAAACTGTACTTAAGTATTGTGCCAGAGTAAATGTACTTAGTTACTCTCTGCCACTGGTTTTTTTCACTGGTCATTTTTAGAGTACAAATGCCCAATATTTGTTTTCAAAGGTGCTTTTCTTTATCAGATGTGGCAGCAAACTGAACGTCTTTGGGACTTTTGAACTGTCAGGAAATTCAATACGTCATCTTGGGAATTTTTTAAGAACCAAACGTGAATTGAATTGAGAAAATAATCGGCTCATTACTCAATAAAGAAAATAATCAATAGTGGCAGCCCTAACTGAGTCTTTTTCTTGTTATAACAATATAAATAAATGTCCCTTGTTAGAATGACACTGCACTACGATACCCATATTTCTTACGATAAAAGATACACTTCCATGTCGTTACAAGAAGAAAAGTTTTTCAAAAAAAAGAAGCTGGTAAAATTAAATAATACAATTTCAAATCATTAAAGTATCTTATTATTATTATTATGAGAAAAAAAACGAGATTTGCCTGTTGTTATAAGAAACAAATCAGATTTTTGTCTCACGGTGGCAGTGTTACGCTGCTGTAAGTGTCCCACTAACAACTACCAGCTCTCGTCCTTTCCTTTGTGAAAGAAATTAAACATTAACACTTCACTGGGTTGAACATTTAATGTTTAGCAGGGATACCTCAGTATGAGATTGGAACAACAAGCCTTTGACATTAGCTGCCTTGGAAATCTGTAGTCAATAGTAGCATTCATGCTTTATTTCTGATTCTTATTACAGAAGAATGCAAAGCAGCGAAAAACAGTTATTTAAAACAGGAATTTAAAAAAATAAATGTTTACTTTTCTGCCATTAATCTGATCAACACTCAGCAAAAGCAGGTTAAATGATCAGAATTATCAGCAACTATTTAACGCCACATATGAAAAGGGGGAACTGGAAACATCCTGAAGTTGTTTCTATTTTCAAACAGCTTTCAAACAGCAAAGGTTTCCTTTTAAGATTTATGCTTTTATTTGTTTGCTACATGCTGTATTTGTGACCACTGTTTCTAACATTGTCCAGAGCTAAACATACACATATCACTCATTTATCATTGCATGTTGCATGCCTTGTTTTCTGTCATCCAGTCAAAAGTGTGATTGAATGAAAAATATATTTATATTAATGTGAGATTTTTCATCAATACTTTCAGTATCTTGTGTTTATTTAGTGCAGTTGTTGGCTTTTAACGGGTAATATATGCCGTTTTCAATGTATTGTTTTCAAAGCCAAACTAACTGCAAAGTTTGATAATCATGAAGACAAAGTCACACTGATTTTGACGACAATGCTGCATAAATTAAATATATATATGAGAGTAAATGCCTTAATCAAATCACAAATGAACAATATAGAACCTCATCAAAATTATTATCAAATTCCTTATTCAGTATATAACAGTTGATTGTGAATTTATTTTGCTGTATGATGAGTCATTTTTTATTTTCATGCCATCTGACATTCGTTAATATTTAATCATAACCAAATACATTGATTGCCTTACCTTGCCTCCTATTTGTATATGTATACATGCCATGCTTCTGTATATTATTAGTTGATGTGTCTGCCTTTGAAAAAATTACATACCAATCCAAAAAGAGATTTTCTTGTTTTCTTTATTGAAAAACACACACAAGATCTACATAAAAATGCGTAATACACAGGAGAACTGAATCATCATCGCCAAACATGGCAACCATTCCTTAACTGCACTGCAATGAGCTTGTGAATAAAATCAGAATTAGTATGATTGAAACTCTTGGAGCTGCAAGCAGAAGAGAGTACATCAACTTAATCTGTGTGGAATGTGTTGCATATTGTTCATATTTTAATTCTGTGTGCAAGTGGTTTGATAGACCAAAGTTTTGGAATGAAACATTTACTAGTTCACTAAATCAGTCATGTTTTCTTTTTCTATATATGTTCTGGTGACACAACTTGTGCAGGTGACGTTAAGGGCACATCCGGTTGGATCTGTATACTGAGCCAAACTGTGTTACACAAAAAATGTTAGTGTATCTTTACTTCAAACAAAATCAATTGCACACTCAAGTTCTGATTGTTTTAAGTTACAAATTGGTCTAAAAAAAAAAAAAAAAAAAAATAGTGATTATCATCTCACTTCCAAATAAGTGCTTCGGCTTGGTTTAACGATTATCGCCTGTGTTTGAAACACTATGAACCAGTGTTTACATGTCGCTGAACTGTTTATAAACAAAACAAAAGTGCACATAAACATTCTGCTTCTGGCACAAAAATGGTGCCTCTTGTCCCAAATACATGACAGGCCTTTCATTGTTTTGTCATTTGCTTTGGTACATATTTAACAAAGGGGTAAAACAAACGACACATTTGTCAACTTCTCAATTCGGGATTATGTAGCTTATGTAGCTAGTTGCGTTTACACGAGTACTCACGGTTGACAATTGCAACAGTGATTTCTGGAATGTGTCATAGCACCTGAAACTCTAACCTGAACAGGTTAATCCAAAAGTCATCTGTCACGAGCTGTGACATTAATCAGTTGATTCAGTCCATAATAACCTCCCTCTCTGGGGAAAAAATAAACATTTCTGCAGAAGACCGGAATGTCTTTCTGTAGAATAAAGTCATAAACACTGGGGAAAGGCAACATAGTCCAAGCAAGTACATTCCACATGACCTGAGTTACTGTTCGGTGTAGTGTGGGGCAATAAAACAAGGCAATAGGGGAATTGTGTGCTTTGTTATTGGTTATTTGGTCACTGAAAAAGAGCTGATTTGCATTTTGTGTTTAGCTAACCAAGTTTAAATGGTGATCAGACTAGAATTTGTAAGCCTGTCGGGTGGAGCCTGCACTCCAGCAACTGCTGGTTTCACATAGACACTGTGATACGAATACTTTAAAATAATAAACAAATAAAACAGGCTTCAGCCTGTGTCACTCTGATCCAGGTCTTAACAAGTGCAAACATTGTGGTTAATGTGGGGCAATGTGTTCTAACTGTAAGACATCCTGATATGTTTATAATATGAATCGAGCATTTCCCATCCTGTCAAAAAGCTTGTGTATATTTACCTTAGATGTTAGCTTGCTGAACACGGAACAGCTAATAAGCCGGTTAGATAACATGAGTAGAATGAGTTTCTGATACCTCAGAGTTGTTTCTTGTGAAGGTTTTATGATTTTTTCCTTTTCAATTTATCTTGATAAAACTGCAGGCACTACGTAACACAATAATTTGAGCTGTAATTTCTATTTTTTGCGAAAAACAAAGCAAAGCTATTTTTGTTATGGGAGTCGTCACAGTACAGAGGAGAAGGCTAGGTTAGTGATGGGTGAAGGGAAGCTGTGCCCAAGGTCAGCACACACTTAGGTCTGGACGACAATGATCAAACTATCAAGTTTTCTTGATAATACGTCAGAGTTCCCCGACAGCGGGACAAACACTGGGACCGAGCAGATGTGCTTGTGCAGCAGGATGCTGGTACCATTATCCTCCTATGTGT